>NW_027363619.1:0-17500 GCF_046119375.1 Phyllobates terribilis
GTCACCCCAGAGGCTGACTCACCCACAGGGGTGTCATCCCAACGGGTGCATGTCATCTGCAGCGGTGCTCAGAAAGGATCACCCCAGAGGCAGACTCACTCAGAGAGGTGTCATCCCCAAGGGTGCATGTCACCTGCAGCAGTGCTCAGCAAGGATCATCCCAGAGGCTGACTCACTCACAGGGGTGTCATCCCCACGGGTGCATGTCACCTGCAGCGGTGCTCAGTAAGGATCACCCCAGAGGCTGACTCACACACAGGCATGTCATTCCCACGGGTGCATGTCACCTGCAGCGGCGCTCAGGAAGGATCACCCCAGAGGCTGACTCACTCACAGGGGTGTCATCCTCATGGGTGCATGTCACCTGTAGCGGTGCTCAGTAAGGATCACCCCAGATGCTGACTCACTCACAGAGGGGTCATCCCCACGGGTGCATGTCAGCTGCAGCGGTGCTCAGTAAGGATCACCCCAGAGGCTGACTCACTCACAGGGGTGTGATCCCCATGGGTGCAAGTCTCCTGCAGCGGTGCTCAGTAAAGATCACCCCAGAGGCTGTCTCACCCACAGAGGTGTCATCCCCATGGGTGCATGTCACCTGCAGCGATGCTCAGTAAGGATCACCCCAGAGGCTGACTCACTCACAGGGGTGTAATCCCCATGGGTGCATTTCACCTGCATCAGTTCTCAGTAAGGATCACCCCAGAGGCAGACTCACCCACAGGGGTGTCATACCCAAGGGTGCATGTCACCTGCAGCAGTGCTCAGTAAGGATCACCCCAGAGGCTGACTCACTCACAGGGGTGTTATTCTCATGGGTGCATGTCACCTGCAGTGGTGCTCAGTAAGGATCACCCCAGAGGCTGACTCACTCACAGGGGTGTGATCCCCATGGGTGCATGTGACGCGCCCCTGGGCCTGTGCTGAGTAGCGTTGCGCACGCGGGGGCCTACCCGGAGCCGGATCTGATAGGGGTAGTAGTCTCATGGCGGTGACCCGGTCCGTGCCCAGGGAGTCAAACTGAGTGGCAGTATTTAGCAGAAGATGGTACGGTGTTCGACTACGCCACCCGTTGAATGCGGCTATGAAGCCGCCGCTGCAGGGCAGACCGCTGAGGCCGGTGGTAAGGTTGTGCAGCGTAGCTGGTAGAACCCCCAACGGGACGGGTATGGCCTCAGGGCAGCCGACGTGTTTGAAGGGGGGTAGCAGGAACCACTCAGAGACGGTGCGGTGTAGTTTTGGGTCTTTACTGGTGACAAGGTAGACCCTCCCGGAGTACTGGCTAGCGATCGGGGCCTGGTCAGTCCGTGAGCTGATGGGATCTCCCCTGGCCAGGCGGAGTTGTAGGCCTCCCCAACTAATCGTACTCTTCTGGCTACCTTGCTAGAGGCGGGTAAAAGTAGCCCACGTCCCTGAGTGTACCGTGTGGTGCTCACCCGTATGGCCGGTGACTCGGGGCCTTTTGGTAACTTCCGCTCCACGTCGCGGTGCTGGTCCCTTGCGTGTGACCGTGCCTTCGGGTTTCTTGGCCAGAGGACCTGAAATCCCCTGCCGGGCGGTTTCTGCTGCTGGGTAAGGATTAGTCCCCACAGCCTCGGACCCCGGGTCCGGTAAGAACTCTTCAATCAGGGCGAGCTCTACAGCTTCCAGCCCCTGATCTCTTTTTAGCACAGCTCCCACAGAGCTCCTGATCTTTCTTGTTCCTAAAGCTGCTCCACTACAGACCAGACTGTGTCTCTGTCTGTGTTCTCTCACTCTACTCCCTAACCCTGCCTCAGCCCCAGCTTTATATAGGGGAAGTTCTTCCCCTCCCAGGACAGGGCAGGAGGTGTGGCATGCATAGGATGTCTGACCAGGAAACCTCCCACCTGCTCACAGACGTAATATTGCTATTACTGTGGGAACCAGACCCCTGGGGTGCCACACATGTCACCTGCAGCGGTTCTCAGTAAGGATCACCAAAGAGGCAGACTCACCCACAGGGGTGTCATCCCCATGGGTGCATGTCACCTGCAGCGGTTCTCAGTAAGGATCACCCCAGAGGCTGACTCACTCACAGTGGTGTCATCCCCATGGGTGCATGTCACCTGCAGCGATGCTCAGTAAGGATCACCCCAGAGGCTAACTCACCCACAGAGGTGTCATCCCCACGGATGCTTGTCACCTGCAGCGGTGCTTAGTAAGCATCACCCCAGAGGCTGACTCACTCACAGAGATGTCATCCCCATGAGTGCATGTCACCGGCAGCGATGCTCAGTAAGGATCACCACAGAGGCTGACTCACCCACAGGGGTGTCATCCCCACGGGTGCATGTCACCTGCAGCAGTGCTCAGTAAGGATCACCCCAGAGACTGGCTCACTCACAGAGGTGTCATACCCATGGGTGCATGTCACCTGCAGCGAAGCTCAGTAAGGATCACCCCAGAGGCTGACTCACTCACAGGGGTGTCATCCCCACGGGTGCATGTCACCTGCAGCGGTACTCAGTAAGGATCACCACAGAGGCTGAGTCACCCACAGGGGTGTCATCCCCACGGGTGCATGTCACCTGCAGCAGTGCTCAGTAAGGATCACCCCAGAGACTGACTCACTCACAGAGGTGTCATCCCCAAAGGATCTTGTCAACTGCAGCGGTGCTCAGTAAGGATCACCCCAGAAGCTGACTCATCCACAGGGGTGTCAACCCGACGGATGCATGTCACCTGCAGCGGTGCTCAGTAAGGATCACCCCAGAGGCTGACTCACTCACAGAGGTGTCATACCCACAGGTGCATGTCACCTGCAGCGGTGCTCAGTAAGGATCACCCCAGAAGCTGACTCACTCACAGGGGTATCATACCCACAGGTGCTTGTCACCTGCAGCGGTGCTTAGTAACGATCACCCCAGCGGCTGACTCACTCACAGGGGTGTAATTCCCATTGGTGCATGTCACCTGCAGCGGTGCTCAGTAAGGATCACCCCAGAGGCTGACTCACTCACAGGGGTGTGATCCCCATGGGTGCAAGTCACCTGCAGCGGTGCTCAGTAAGGATCACCCCATTAGCTGACTCACTCACAGGGGTGTCATCCTAATGGGTGCAAGTCACCTGCAGCGGTGCTCAGTAAGGATCACCCCAGAAGCTGACTCACTCACAGGGGTGTCATGCCCACGGGTGCTTGTCACCTGCAGCGGTGCTCAGTAAGGATCACCCTAGAGGCTGACTCACTCACAGGGGTGTCAGCCCCATGGGTTTATGTCACCTGCAGCGATGCTCAGTAAGGATCACCCCAGAAACTAACTCACCCACAAGGGTGTCATCCCCATGGGTGCATGTCACCTGCAGCAGTGCTCTATAAGGATCAACCCAGAAGCTGTCTCACCCACAGGGGTGTCATCCCCATGGGTGCATGTCACCTGCAGCGGTGCTCAGTAAGGATCACCCCAGAGGCGGACTCACTCACAGGGGTGTCATCCACATGGGTGCATGTCACCTGCAGCGGTGCTCAGCAAGGATCACCCCAGAGGCTGACTCACTCACAGGGGTGTCATCCACATGGGTGCATTGCATGTCACCTGTAGCGGTGCTCAGCAAGGATCACCCCAGAGGCTGACTCACTGACAGGGCTGTGATCCCCATGGGTGCATGTCACCTGCAGCGGTGCTCAGTAAGGAACACCCCAGAGGCTGACTCACTCACAGAGGTGTCATCCCCATGGGTGCATGTCACTTGCAGCAGTGCTCAGTAAGGATCACCCAGAGGCTGACTCACTCACAGGGGAGTCATCCCCACGGGTGCTTGTCACCTGCAGTGGTGCTCAGTAAGGATCACCCAGAGGCTGACTCACTCACAGAGGTGTCATCCCCATGGGTGCATGTTAACTGCAGCGGTGCTCAGTAAGGATCACACCAGAGGCTGACTCACCCACAGGGGTGTCATCTCCATGGGTGCATGTCACCTGCAGCTTTGCTCAGTAAGGATCACCCCAGAGGCTGACTCACTCACAGGGGTGTCATTCACACGGTTGCATGTCACCTGCAGCGGTGCTCAGTAAGGATCACCCCAGAGGCTGACTCACTCACAGAGGTGTCATTCCCATGGTTGCATGTCACCTGCAGCAGTGCTCAGTAAGGATCACCTCAGAGGCTGACTCACTCACAGAGGTGTCATCCCCACGCATACATGTCACCTGCAGTGGTGCTCAGTAAGGATCACCCCAGAGGCTGACTCACCCACAGAGGTGTCATTCCCACGCTTGCATGTCACCTGCAGTGGTGCTCAGTAAGGATCACCCCAGAGGCTGACTCACCCACAGAGGTGTCATCCCCATGGGTGCATGTCACCTGCAGCGGCGCTCAGTAAGGATCACCCCAGAGGCTGACTCACCCACAGAGGTTTCATTCCCACGGTTGCATATCAACTGCAGTGGTGCTCAGTAAGGATCACCCCAGAGGCTGACTCACCCACAGAGGTGTCATCCCCATGGGTGCATGTCACCTGCAGCGGTGCTCAGTAAGGATCACCCCAGAAACTAACTCACCCACAGAGGTTTCATTCCCACGGTTGCACATCAACTGCAGCCGTGCTCAGTAAGGATCACCCCAGAGGCTGACTCACCCACATGGGTGTCATCCCCACGGGTGCATGTCACCTGCAGCAGTGCTCAGTAAGGATCACCCCAGAGGCAGACTCACTCACAGAGGTGTCATCCCCATGGGTGCATGTCACCTGCAGCGGTGCTCAGTAAGGATCACCCCAGAAGCTGACTCACTCACAGGGGTGTCATCCCCACGGGTGCATGTCACTTGCAGCGCTGCTCAATAAGGGTCACCCCAGAGGCTGACTCACCCACAGGGGTGTCATCCCAACGGGTGCATGTCATCTGCAGCGGTGCTCAGAAAGGATCACCCCAGAGGCAGACTCACTCAGAGAGGTGTCATCCCCAAGGGTGCATGTCACCTGCAGCAGTGCTCAGTAAGGATCATCCCAGAGGCTGACTCACTCACAGGGGTGTCATCCCCACGGGTGCATGTCACCTGCAGCGGTGCTCAGTAAGCATCACCCCAGAGGCTGACTCACACACAAACATGTCATTCCCACCGGTGCATGTCACCTGCAGCGGCGCTCAGTAAGGATCACCCCAGAGGCTGACTCACTCACAGGGGTGTCATCCTCATGGGTGCATGTCACCTGCAGTGGTGCTCAGTAAGGATCACCCCAGAGGCTGACTCACCCACAGGGTTGTCATACCCAAGGGTGCATGTCACCTGCAGCAGTGCTCAGTAAGGATCACCCCAGAGGCTGACTCACTCACAGGGGTGTTATTCTCATGGGTGCATGTCACCTGCAGTGGTGCTCAGTAAGGATCACCCCAGAGGCTGACTCACTCACAGGGGTGTGATCCCCATGGGTGCATGTGACGCGCCCCTGGGCCTGTGCTGAGTAGCGTTGCGCACGCGGGGGCCTACCCGGAGCCGGATCTGATAGGGGTAGTAGTCTCGTGGCGGTGACCCGGTCCGTGCCCAGGGAGTCAAACTGAGTGGCAGTATTTAGCAGAAGATGGTACGGTGTTCGACTACGCCACCCGTTGAATGCGGCTATGAAGCCGCCGCTGCAGGGCAGACCGCTGAGGCCGGTGGTAAGGTTGTGCAGCGTAGCTGGTAGAACCCCCAACGGGACGGGTATGGCCTCAGGGCAGCCGACTTGTTTGAAGGGGGGTAGCAGGAACCACTCAGAGACGGTGCGGTGTAGTTTTGGGTCTTTACTGGTGACAAGGTAGACCCTCCCGGAGTACTGGCTAGCGATCGGGGCCTGGTCAGTCCGTGAGCTGATGGGATCTCCCCTGGCCAGGCGGAGTTGTAGGCCTCCCCAACTAATCGTACTCTTCTGGCTACCTTGCTAGAGGCGGGTAAAAGTAGCCCACGTCCCTGAGTGTACCGTGTGGTGCTCACCCGTATGGCGGGTGACTCGGGGCCTTTTGGTAACTTCCGCTCCACGTCGCGGTGCTGGTCCCTTGCGTGTGACCGTGCCTTCGGGTTTCTTGGCCAGAGGACCTGAAATCCCCTGCCGGGCGGTTTCTGCTGCTGGGTAAGGATTAGTCCCCACAGCCTCGGACCCCGGGTCCGGTAAGAACTCTTCAATCAGGGCGAGCTCTACAGCTTCCAGCCCCTGATCTCTTTTTAGCACAGCTACCACAGAGCTCCTGATCTTTCTTGTTCCTAAAGCTGCTCCACTGAAGACCAGACTGTGTCTCTGTCTGTGTTCTCTCACTCTACTCCCTAACCCTGCCTCAGCCCCAGCTTTATATAGGGGAAGTTCTTCCCCTCCCAGGACTGGGCAGGAGGTGTGGCATGCATAGGATGTCTGACCAGGAAACCTCCCACCTGCTCACAGACGTAATATTGCTATTACTGTGGGAACCAGACCCCTGGGGTGCCACACATGTCACCTGCAGCAGTTCTCAGTAAGGATCAACCCAGAGGCAGGCTCACCCACAGGGGTGTCATCCCCATGGGTGCATGTCACCTGCAGCGGTTCTCAGTAAGGATCACCCCAGAGGCTGACTCACTCACAGTGGTGTCATCCCCATGGGTGCATGTCACCTGCAGCGGTGCTCAGTAAGGATCACCCCAGAGGCTGACTCACCCACAGAGGTGTCATCCCCATGGGTGCATGTCACCTGCAGCTGTGCTCAGTAAGGATCACCCCAGAGGCTGACTCACTCACAGGGGTGTCATCCTCATGGGTGCATGTCACCTGCAGCGGTGCTCAGTAAGGATCACCTCAGAGGCTGACTCACCCACAGTGGTGAAATCCCCAAGGGTGCCTGTCACCTGCAGCGGTGCTCAGTAAGGATCACCCCAGAGGCTGACTCACTCACAGGGGTGTCATCCCCATGGGTGCATGTCACCTGCAGCGATGCTCAGTAAGGATCAACCCAGAGGCAAACTTTCTCACAGGGGTGCCATCTCCATGGATGCATGTTACCTGCAGCGGTGCTCAGTAAGGATCACCCCAGAGGCTGACTCACTCACAGAGATGTCATCCCCATGGGTGCATGTCACAGGCAGCGATGCTCAGTAAGGATCACCCCAGAGGCTAACTCACCCACAGAGGTGTCATCCCCACGGATGCATGTCACCTGCAGCGGTGCTTAGTAAGGATCACCCCAGAGGCTGACTCACTCACAGGGGTGTCTTCCCCATGGGTGCAAGTCACCAGCAGCGATGCTCAGTAAGGATTACCCCAGAGGCTGACTCACTCACAGAGGTGTCTTCCCCATGGGTGCATGTCACCTGCAGCGGTGCTCAGTAAGGATCACCCCAGAGGCTGACTCACCTACAGAGGTGTCATCCCCACGGGTGCATGTCACCTGCAGCGATGCTCAGTAAGGATTACCCCAGAGGCTGACTCACTCACAGAGGTGTCATCCCCATGGGTGCATGTCACCTGCAGCGGTGCTCAGTAAGAATCACCCCAGAGGCTGACTCACTCACAGGGGTGTCTTCCCCATGGGTGCAAGTCACCAGCAGCGATGCTCAGTAAGGATCACCCCAGACGCTGACTCACTCACAGAGGTGTCATCCCCATGGGTGCATGTCACCTGCAGCGGTGCTCAGTAAGTATCACCCCAGAGGCTGACTCACTCACAGGGGTGTCATCCTCATAGGTGCATGTCATCTGCAGCGGTGCTCAGTAAGGATCACCCTAGAGGCAGACTCACTCACAGAGGTGTCATCCCCATGGGTGCATGTCACCTGCAGCGGTGCTCAGTAAGGATCACCCTAGAGACTGACTCACGCACAGGGGTGTCATCCCCACGGGTGGATGTCACCTGCAGCAGTGCTCAGTAAGGATCACCCCAGAGGCTGACTCACTCACAGAGGGGTCATCCCCACGGGTGCATGTCAGCTGCAGCGGTGCTCAGTAAGGATCACCGCAGAGGCTGACTCACCCACAGAGTTGTCATCCCCATGGGTGCATGTCACCTGCAGCGATGCTCAGTAAGGATCACACCAGAGGCTGACTCACTCACAGGGGTGTCATCCCCAAGGGTGTATGTCACCTGCAGCGGTTCTCAGTAAGGATCACCCCAGAGGCTGACTCACTCACAGGGGTGTTATCCTCATGGGTGCATGTCACCTGCAGCGGTGCTCAGTAAGGGTCACCCCAGAGGCTGAATCACTTACAGGGGTGTCATCCCCGTGGGTGCATGTCACCTGCAGCGGTGCTCAGTAAGGGTCACCCCAGAGACTGACTCACCCACAGGGGTGTCATCCCAACAGGTGCATGTCACCTGCAGCGGTTCTCAGAAAGGATCACCCCAGAGGCAGACTCACTCAGAGAGGTGTCATCCCCAAGGGTGCATGTCACCTGCAGCAGTGCTCAGTAAGGATCACCCCAGAGGCTGACTCACTCACAGGGGTGTCATCCTCATAGGTGCATGTCACCTGCAGCGGTGCTCAGTAAGGATCACCCCAGAGGCTGACTCACTCACAGGGGTGTCATCCCCACGGGTGCATGTCACCCGCAGCGGCAGTGCTCAGTAAGGATCAGTCCAGAGTCTGACACACTCAGAGAGGTGTCATCCCCATAGGTGCATGTCACCCGCAGCAGTGCTCAGTAAGGATCACCCCAGAGGCTGTCTCACTCACAGGGGTGTCATCCCCATGGGTGTATGTCACCTGGAGCGGTGCTCAGTAAGGATCACCCCAGAGGCTGACTCACCCACAGAGGTGTCATCCCCACGGAAGCATGTCACCTGCAGCGGTGCTTAGTAAGGATCACCCCAGAGGCTGACACACTCACAGAGATGTCATCCCCATGGGTGCATGTCACCGGCAGCGATACTCAGTAAGGATCACCCCAGAGGCTAACTCACCCACAGAGGTGTAATCCCCACGGATGCATGTCACCTGCAGCGGTGCTTAGTAAGGATCACCCCAGAGGCTGACTCACTCACAGGGGTGTCTTCCCCATGGGTGCATGTCACCAGCAGCGATGCTCAGTAAGGATTACCCCAGAGGCTGACTCACTCACAGAGGTGTCATCCCCACGGGTGCATGTCAGCTGCAGCGGTGCTCAGTAAGGATCACTCCAGACGCTGACTCACTCACAGAGGTGTCATCCCCATGGGTGCATGTCACCTGCAGCGGTGCTCAGTAAGAATCACCCCAGAGGCTGACTCACTCACAGGGGTGTCATCCCCATGGGTGCATGTCACCTGCAGCGGTGCTCAGTAAGAATCACCCCAGAGGCTGACTCACTCACAGGGGTGTCATCCCCATGGGTGCATGTCACCTGCAGCGGTGCTCAGTAAGGATCACCCTAGAGACTGACTCACGCACAGGGGTGTCAACCCCACGGGTGGATGTCACCTGCAGCGCTGCTCAGTAAGGGTCACCCCAGAGGCTGACTCACCCACAGGGTTGTCATCCCAACAGGTGCATGTCACCTGCAGCGGTGCTCAGAAAGGATCACCCCAGAGGCAGAGTCACTCAGAGAGGTGTCATCCCCAAGGGTGCATGTCACCTGCAGCAGTGCTCAGTAAGGATCACCCCAGAGGCTGACTCACTCACAGGGGTGTCATCCTCACGGGTGCATGTCACCCGCAGCGGCAGTGCTCAGTAAGGATCACCCCAGAGTCTGACACACTCAGAGAGGTGTCATCCCCATAGGTGCATGCCACCTGCAGCGGTGCTCAGTAAGGATCACCCCAGAGGCTGACTCACTCACAGGGGTGTGATCCCCATGGGTGCATGTCACCTGCAGCGGTTCTCAGTAAGGATCACTCCAGAGGCTGACTCACTCACAGGGGTGTGATCCCCATGGGTGCATGCCACCTGCAGCGGTGCTCAGTAAGGATCACCCCAGAGGCTGACTCACTCACAGGGGTGTGATCCCCATGGGTGCATGCCACCTGCAGCGGTTCTCAGTAAGGATCACCCCAGAGGCAGACTCACCCACAGGGGTGTCATCCCCAAGGGTGCATGTCACCTGCAGCAGTGCTCAGTAAGGATCACCCCAGAGGCTGACTCACTCACAGGGGTGTTATCCTCATGGGTGCATGTCACCTGCAGCGGTGCTCAGTAAGGGTCACCCCAGAGGCTGAATCACTTACAGGGGTGTCATCCCTATGGGTGCATGTCACCTGCAGCGGTGCTCAGTAAGGGTCACCCTAGAGACTGACTCACGCACAGGGTTGTCATCCCCACTTTTGCATGTCACCTGCAGCGGTGCTCAGTAAAGATCACCCCAGAGGCTGACTCAACCACAAGGGTGTTATCCCCATGGGTGCATGTCACCTGCAGCGGTGCTCAGTAAGAATCACCTCAGAGGCTGACTCACCCATAGGGGTGTCATCCCCATGGGTGTATGTCACCTGCAGCAGTGCTCAGTAAGGATCACCTCAGAGGCTGACTCACTCACAGGGGTGTCATCCCCATGGGTGTATGTCACCTGCAGCGGTGCTCAGTAAGGATCACCCCAGAGGCTGACTCACTCACAGGGGTGTCATCCCCATGGGTGTATGTCACCTGCAGAGGTGCATAGTAAGAATCACCCCAGAGGCTGACTCACTCACAGGGGTGTCATTCCCATTGGTGCATGTCACCTGCGGCGGTGCTCAGTAAGGATCACCCCAGAGGCTGACTAACCTACAGGGGTGTC
Source organism: Phyllobates terribilis (assembly GCF_046119375.1). NCBI lineage: Eukaryota > Metazoa > Chordata > Amphibia > Anura > Dendrobatidae > Phyllobates > Phyllobates terribilis. Next base: position 10,646 of record NW_027363619.1, read on the forward strand.
ATCCCCATGGGTGCATGTCACCTGCAGCGATGCTCAGTAAGGTTCACCTCAGAGGCTGACTCACTCACAGGGGTGTCATCCCCACGGGTGCATGTCACCTGCAGCGGTGCTCAGTTAGGATCACCCCAGAGGCTGACTCACTCAGAGAGGTGTCATACCCACAGGTGCTAGTCACCTGCAGCGGTGCTCAGTAAGGATCACCCCAGAGGCTGACTCACCCACAGGGGTGTCATTCCCATTGGTGCATGTCACCTGCGGCGGTGCTCAGTAAGGATCACCCCAGAGGCTGACTCACCTACAGGGGTGTCATCCCCATGGGTGCATGTCACCTGCAGCGATGCTCAGTAAGGTTCACCTCAGAGGTTGACTCACTCACAGGGGTGTCATCCCCACGGGTGCATGTCACCTGCAGCGGTGCTCAGTAAGGATCACCCCAGAGGCTGACTCACTCACAGTGGTGTCATCCCCACTAGTGCATGTCACCAGTAGCGATACTCAGTAAAGATCATCCCAGAGGCTGACTCACTCACAGGGGTTTCATACCCACAGGTTCTTGTCACCTGCAGCGGTGCTCAGTAAGGATCACCCCAGAGGCTGACTCACCCACAGGGGTGTCATTCCCATTGGTGCATGTCACCTGCGGCGGTGCTCAGTAAGGATCACCCCAGAGGCTGACTCACCTACAGGGGTGTCATCCCCATGGGTGCATGTCACCTGCAGCGATGCTCAGTAAGATTCACCTCAGAGGTTGACTCACCCACAAGGGTGTCATTCCCACGGTTGCATGTCACATGCAGCGTTGATCAATAAGGATCACCCAGAGGCTGACTCACTCACAGAGGTGTCATCCCCATGGGTGCATGTCACCTGCAGCGGTGCTCAGTAAGAATCACACCAGAGGCTGACTCACCCACAAGGGTGTCATTCCCACGGTTGCATGTCACATGCAGCGTTGATCAACAAGGATCACCCAGAGGCTGACTCACTCACAGGGGTGTCATTCCCACGGTTGCATGTCACCTGCAGTGGTGGTCAGTAAGGATCACCCCAGAGGCTGACTCACCCACAGAGGTGTCATCCCCATGGGTGCATGTCACCTGCAGCGGCGCTCAGTAAGGATCACCCTAGAGGCTGACTCACTCACAGAGGTGTCATCCCCACGCATGTATGTCACCTGCAGTGGTGCTCAGTAAGGATCACCCCAGAGGCTGACTCACACACAGAGGTGTCATTCCCACGCTTGCATGTCACCTGTGGTGGTGCTCAGTAAGGATCACTCCAGACGCTGACTCACTCACAGAGGTGTCATCCCCATGGGTGCATGTCACCTGCAGCGGTGCTCAGTAAGAATCACCCCAGAGGCTGACTCACTCACAGGGGTGTCATCCCCATGGGTGCATGTCACCTGCAGCGGTGCTCAGTAAGAATCACCCCAGAGGCTGACTCACTCACAGGGGTGTCTTCCCCATGGGTGCAAGTCACCAGCAGCGATGCTCAGTAAGGATCACCCCAGACGCTGACTCACTCACAGAGGTGTCATCCCCATGGGTGCATGTCACCTGCAGCGGTGCTCAGTAAGAATCACCCCAGAGGCTGACTCACTCACAGGGGTGTCATCCTCATAGGTGCATGTCATCTGCAGCGGTGCTCAGTAAGGATCACCCTAGAGGCAGACTCACTCACAGAGGTGTCATCCCCATGGGTGCATGTCACCTGCAGCGGTGCTCAGTAAGGATCACCCTAGAGACTGACTCACGCACAGGGGTGTCATCCCCACGGGTGGATGTCACCTGCAGCAGTGCTCAGTAAGGATCACCCCAGAGGCTGACTCACTCACAGAGGGGTCATCCCCACGGGTGCATGTCAGCTGCAGCGGTGCTCAGTAAGGATCACCGCAGAGGCTGACTCACCCACAGAGTTGTCATCCCCATGGGTGCATGTCACCTGCAGCGATGCTCAGTAAGGATCACACCAGAGGCTGACTCACTCACAGGGGTGTCATCCCCAAGGGTGCATGTCACCTGCAGCGGTTCTCAGTAAGGATCACCCCAGAGGCTGACTCACTCACAGGGGTGTTATCCTCATGGGTGCATGTCACCTGCAGCGGTGCTCAGTAAGGGTCACCCCAGAGGCTGAATCACTTACAGGGGTGTCATCCCCGTGGGTGCATGTCACCTGCAGCGGTGCTCAGTAAGGGTCACCCCAGAGACTGACTCACCCACAGGGGTGTCATCCCAACAGGTGCATGTCACCTGCAGCGGTGCTCAGAAAGGATCACCCCAGAGGCAGACTCACTCAGGGAGGTGTCATCCCCAAGGGTGCATGTCACCTGCAGCAGTGCTCAGTAAGGATCACCCCAGAGGCTGACTCACTCACAGGGGTGTCATCCTCATAGGTGCATGTCACCTGCAGCGGTGCTCAGTAAGGATCACCCCAGAGGCTGACTCACTCACAGGGGTGTCATCCCCACGGGTGCATGTCACCCGCAGCGGCAGTGCTCAGTAAGGATCAGTCCAGAGTCTGACACACTCAGAGAGGTGTCATCCCCATAGGTGCATGTCACCCGCAGCAGTGCTCAGTAAGGATCACCCCAGAGGCTGTCTCACTCACAGGGGTGTCATCCCCATGGGTGTATGTCACCTGGAGCGGTGCTCAGTAAGGATCACCCCAGAGGCTGACTCACCCACAGAGGTGTCATCCCCACGGAAGCATGTCACCTGCAGCGGTGCTTAGTAAGGATCACCCCAGAGGCTGACACACTCACAGAGATGTCATCCCCATGGGTGCATGTCACCGGCAGCGATACTCAGTAAGGATCACCCCAGAGGCTAACTCACCCACAGAGGTGTAATCCCCACGGATGCATGTCACCTGCAGCGGTGCTTAGTAAGGATCACCCCAGAGGCTGACTCACTCACAGGGGTGTCTTCCCCATGGGTGCATGTCACCAGCAGCGATGCTCAGTAAGGATTACCCCAGAGGCTGACTCACTCACAGAGGTGTCATCCCCACGGGTGCATGTCAGCTGCAGCGGTGCTCAGTAAGGATCACTCCAGACGCTGACTCACTCACAGAGGTGTCATCCCCATGGGTGCATGTCACCTGCAGCGGTGCTCAGTAAGAATCACCCCAGAGGCTGACTCACTCACAGGGGTGTCATCCCCATGCGTGCATGTCACCTGCAGCGGTGCTCAGTAAGAATCACCCCAGAGGCTGACTCACTCACAGGGGTGTCATCCCCATGGGTGCATGTCACCTGCAGCGGTGCTCAGTAAGGATCACCCTAGAGACTGACTCACGCACAGGGGTGTCAACCCCACGGGTGGATGTCACCTGCAGCGCTGCTCAGTAAGGGTCACCCCAGAGGCTGACTCACCCACAGGGTTGTCATCCCAACAGGTGCATGTCACCTGCAGCGGTGCTCAGAAAGGATCACCCCAGAGGCAAAGTCACTCAGAGAGGTGTCATCCCCAAGGGTGCATGTCACCTGCAGCAGTGCTCAGTAAGAATCACCCCAGAGGCTGACCCACTCAAAGGGGTGTCATCCTCACGGGTGCATGTCACCCGCAGCGGCAGTGCTCAGTAAGGATCACCCCAGAGTCTGACACACTCAGAGAGGTGTCATCCCCATAGGTGCATGCCACCTGCAGCGGTGCTCAGTAAGGATCACCCCAGAGGCTGACTCACTCACAGGGGTGTGATCCCCATGGGTGCATGTCACCTGCAGCGGTTCTCAGTAAGGATCACTCCAGAGGCTGACTCACTCACAGGGGTGTGATCCCCATGGGTGCATGCCACCTGCAGCGGTGCTCAGTAAGGATCACCCCAGAGGCTGACTCACTCACAGGGGTGTGATCCCCATGGGTGCATGCCACCTGCAGCGGTTCTCAGTAAGGATCACCCCAGAGGCAGACTCACCCACAGGGGTGTCATCCCCAAGGGTGCATGTCACCTGCAGCAGTGCTCAGTAAGGATCACCCCAGAGGCTGACTCACTCACAGGGGTGTTATCCTCATGGGTGCATGTCACCTGCAGCGGTGCTCAGTAAGGGTCACCCCAGAGGCTGAATCACTTACAGGGGTGTCATCCCTATGGGTGCATGTCACCTGCAGCGGTGCTCAGTAAGGGTCACCCTAGAGACTGACTCACGCACAGGGTTGTCATCCCCACTTTTGCATGTCACCTGCAGCGGTGCTCAGTAAAGATCACCCCAGAGGCTGACTCAACCACAAGGGTGTTATCCCCATGGGTGCATGTCACCTGCAGCGGTGCTCAGTAAGAATCACCTCAGAGGCTGACTCACCCATAGGGGTGTCATCCCCATGGGTGTATGTCACCTGCAGCAGTGCTCAGTAAGGATCACCTCAGAGGCTGACTCACTCACAGGGGTGTCATCCCCATGGGTGTATGTCACCTGCAGCGGTGCTCAGTAAGGATCACCCCAGAGGCTGACTCACTCACAGGGGTGTCATCCCCATGGGTGTATGTCACCTGCAGAGGTGCATAGTAAGAATCACCCCAGAGGCTGACTCACTCACAGGGGTGTCATTCCCATTGGTGCATGTCACCTGCGGCGGTGCTCAGTAAGGATCACCCCAGAGGCTGACTCACCTACAGGGGTGTCATCCCCATGGGTGCATGTCACCTGCAGCGATGCTCAGTAAGGTTCACCTCAGAGGCTGACTCACTCACAGGGGTGTCATCCCCACGGGTGCATGTCACCTGCAGCGGTGCTCAGTTAGGATCACCCCAGAGGCTGACTCACTCAGAGAGGTGTCATACCCACAGGTGCTAGTCACCTGCAGCGGTGCTCAGTAAGGATCACCCCAGAGGCTGACTCACCCACAGGGGTGTCATTCCCATTGGTGCATGTCACCTGCGGCGGTGCTCAGTAAGGATCACCCCAGAGGCTGACTCACCTACAGGGGTGTCATCCCCATGGGTGCATGTCACCTGCAGCGATGCTCAGTAAGGTTCACCTCAGAGGTTGACTCACTCACAGGGGTGTCATCCCCACGGGTGCATGTCACCTGCAGCGGTGCTCAGTAAGGATCACCCCAGAGGCTGACTCACTCACATTGGTGTCATCCCCACTAGTGCATGTCACCAGTAGCGATACTCAGTAAAGATCATCCCAGAGGCTGACTCACTCACAGGGGTTTCATACCCACAGGTTCTTGTCACCTGCAGCGGTGCTCAGTAAGGATCACCCCAGAGGCTGACTCACCCACAGGGGTGTCATTCCCATTGGTGCATGTCACCTGCGGCGGTGCTCAGTAAGGATCACCCCAGAGGCTGACTCACCTACAGGGGTGTCATCCCCATGGGTGCATGTCACCTGCAGCGATGCTCAGTAAGATTCACCTCAGAGGTTGACTCACCCACAAGGGTGTCATTCCCACGGTTGCATGTCACATGCAGCGTTGATCAATAAGGATCACCCAGAGGCTGACTCACTCACAGAGGTGTCATCCCCATGGGTGCATGTCACCTGCAGCGGTGCTCAGTAAGAATCACACCAGAGGCTGACTCACCCACAAGGGTGTCATTCCCACGGTTGCATGTCACATGCAGCGTTGATCAACAAGGATCACCCAGAGGCTGACTCACAAACAGGGGTGTCATTCCCACGGTTGCATGTCACCTGCAGTGGTGGTCAGTAAGGATCACCCCAGAGGCTGACTCACCCACAGAGGTGTCATCCCCATGGGTGCATGTCACCTGCAGCGGCGCTCAGTAAGGATCACCCTAGAGGCTGACTCACTCACAGAGGTGTCATCCCCACGCATGTATGTCACCTGCAGTGGTGCTCAGTAAGGATCACCCCAGAGGCTGACTCACACACAGAGGTGTCATTCCCACGCTTGCATGTCACCTGTGGTGGTGCTCAGTAAGGATCACTCCAGACGCTGACTCACTCACAGAGGTGTCATCCCCATGGGTGCATGTCACCTGCAGCGGTGCTCAGTAAGAATCACCCCAGAGGCTGACTCACTCACAGGGGTGTCATCCCCATGGGTGCATGTCACCTGCAGCGGTGCTCAGTAAGAATCACCCCAGAGGCTGACTCACTCACAGGGGTGTCATCCCCATGGGTGCTTGTCACCTGCAGCGGTGCTCAGTAAGGATCACCCTAGAGGCAGACTCACTCACAGAGGTGTCATCCCCATGGGTGCATGTCACCTGCAGCGGTGCTCAGTAAGGATCACCCTAGAGACTGACTGACGCACAGGGGTGTCATCCCCACGGATGGATGTCACCTGCAGCGCTGCTCAGTAAGGGTCACCCCAGAGGCTGACTCACCCACAGGGTTGTCATCCCAACAGGTGCATGTCACCTGCAGCGGTGCTCACAAAGGATCACCCCAGAGGCAGAGTCACTCAGAGAGGTGTCATCCCCAAGGGTGCATGTCACCTGCAGCAGTGCTCAGTAAGGATCACCCCAGAGGCTGACTCACTCACAGGGGTGTCATCCTCACGGGTGCATGTCACCCGCAGCGGCAGTGCTCAGTAAGGATCACCCCAGAGTCTGACACACTCAGAGAGGTGTCATCCCCATAGGTGCATGACACCTGCAGTGGCGCTCAGGAAGGTTCACCCCAGATGCTGACTCACTCACAGGGGTGTCATCCTCATGGGTGCATGTCACCCGCAGCGGTGCTCAGTAAGGATCACCCCAGAGGCTGACTCACTCACAGAGGGGTCATCCCCACGGGTGCATGTCAGCTGCAGCGGTGTTCAGTAAGGATCACCCCAGAGGCTGACTCACCCACAGAGTTGTCATCCCCATGGGTGCATGTCACCTGCAGCGATGCTCAGTAAGGATCACCCCAGAGGCTGACTCACTCACAGGGGT
>NW_027363619.1:22500-100000 GCF_046119375.1 Phyllobates terribilis
AGCTCTTCAACATGGGTCTATTTACTGAGTGACGCCTATACAAGCCGGCGTCCGTTCTAGCCAGGGAGCTTTCATTTTTCCATTGCCTAGACTGAATGTTTTGTGTGCTGCCGTCCATGGCCTCAAAGGGGTACGACTCGGGGCATGGGGCTCCCTCAAAATGGTCTGGAGACTGTTCAGGAACAAGCGGGTCCATCATATGTGAATCTGAGTCCACAGGGGGCACGTAGCAGGGGGGTAAATAGTCTGTTGGCGCCTGGGTCTGTCCTTCAAAGGTCAGCGGTATGTGGTCTAACTGAAATGTAGGTTTGTTCACTATAAAATACCCACGACTTTCTACAAATGCTACCGTATCTTCCAGGGTTTGCAGAGGCTTGAGCTCGCTGAATGCTATAGATGTGCCTTTAGCCGCAACAAGTCTAAGTCGATCTTTGACGATAGCCAAGTTTGTTTTTATCTCTGAGTTGCTTTCGGACCTCATGCACACCCTTCTCAGATGTGTGGACAGGTATTTCGTCACCCTGTGGCATATGGGGCATGTCAGCAGTGTACGTTGGTGGCTGTGGGGAAATAATACAAACGATCACCGCGGTTTTACAACCCTGCAACATGGGGTCCGCCGCAGCCTTGTGTGGCGGTTACATACACCTATATGTGGGCGACGGATGCCTTTTACTTACCGCTTCATAGCGACATGTTTCCCGCAGCCAAACGGAGCTTTAAAGTCCTTGCATCTGCACCGGAGGTGATCTTCCTTTCCGCTGCACACATCCAGGTACCATCAGCCGAGCGGTTGATGAGCTTCCGCTCTAGGAACATCACCTGTAGTGCTGCTGGAACTATTCAAACCTGGATATATTCACCCATATCTTCTATACGGCATCACAGGGGTTGAGGCAGCCATAAGGACGCCACCTGCACGGTTGAAAATCAGCAGCAGCGTTGACGGGAAAAACCTAACCCTAACCCTAACCCCTAACCCCTAACCCTAACCCTAACCCTAACCCCTAACCCCTAACCCTAACCCTAACCCCTAACCCTAACCCTAACCCTAAACCCTAAACCCTAACCCTAACCCTAACCCTAACCCCTAACCCTAACCCTAACCCTAACCCTAACCCTAACCCCTAACCCTAACCCTAACCCTAACCCTAACCCTAACCCTAACCCCTAACCCCTAACCCCTAACACTAACCCTAACCCTAACCCTAACCCTAACCCCTAACCCTAACCCTAACCCTAACCCTAACCCTAACCCTAACCCTAACCCCTAACCCCTAACCCTAACCCTAACCCTAACCCCTAACCCTAACCCCTAACCCTAACCCTAACCCTAACCCTAACCCTAATCTCATATACGTTTGTTCTATTGCGCTATATGAGAGGAACCTCATTTTCAGACATTTGGTTTGCGAGGTTAGCTTATGGGAAATATCTGTGTGCAGGAAACTTCCAGAGAGGTAGGAAATGTCAGTGAGCGCATCCGATTTCAGTTCCAGAGCGATTTGCCCGATGAGTCCTTCACAATTAGTCGTTTTCAGCCAAATTTCTGACTTTTTGAAAATTTCACTTTTTTGGGAAAATATCCAGTAAATGAGGGAATAATATGTGTGAGGGTATCCCAGGAGAGTTCCAAATGTGTGGGTGAAATATATATCCCACGGGGGTAAAATTGAAAAAAAGTTGAGAAACTGTCCCCGGTTGCAGTAATGCAGTCTGCCCACTAGATGTTGCCAAAGAGGCAAAAAGTGAAAAAGAGCCAGAATGAGGAAATTCTTGTGAGCCGAATCCAGGTGACACTACCAAGCGATGGGACACTTTTTTGCAAGTGTCCCTGTAGAGGGTATAGGGTGACACTCCATGCAAATACTCAGTTTTGCAGACCACCGGAAGAATATATGAGAGAGAGGTACCTCTCAGCCCCGACACATTTCGACTCCCGATGAGTCCTTCATACTTAGTCGTTTTTTTGGCAAATTTCTGACTCTTTGAAAATTTCAATTTTTTGTGAAAATTTCCGCTAAATGAGGGAATACTATGTTATAGGGCATCCCAGGAGGGCTCCAAATGTGTGGGCAAAATATATATCCCACGTGGGGAAAATTGAAAAAAAGTTGAAAAAATTTTTTTGCGGACTTAGAAAATTTTTCAACTTGTGTCAGACTTCCAGAGAGGGGAAAATGTGAGTGAGCGCATCCGATTTCAGTTCCAGAGCGATTCGCCCGATGAGTCCTTCATACTTAGTCTTTTTCAGAAGTCAGAATTTTGACTTCCAGGACCCGCCAAACGTTGGTAAATTGAATCCGCTCACCAGTTCCAAGTGTTTTGAGGTGTCCCCGGTTGCAGTAATGCAGCCTGCCCACTAGATGTCGAAAAAGAGACAAAAAGTGAAAAAGAACCAGAATGAGGAAATTCCAGGGAGCCGAATCCGCCTGACAGTTCCAGGCGATCGGGTACTTTTTGGCATGCGTCCCTAAAGTGGGTATAGGGTGACACTCCATGCAAAGACCCAGTTTTGCACACCACCGGCAGAATATATGAGAGAGAGGTACCTCTCAGCCCCGACACATTTCGACTCATTTAAGCTGGTTTTCACCTCCGTAGGCCCGGGTACGCGTTTTGGCTATGAGTCCCTGTTCGGCTGGAGGTCTGCACCTTGGCTGAACCCAGGCTTCCGCAGCTGCGTGGGGGAACTTTTGCTGGTTGCCTATCCCAAGTCAGAGAGGTGTTCCTGGGTTGAAGTGAGCCTGGCCAGACCCCCCCGCGCGGGCCCTGGTTCTCCACATGGGGGCGCCTCAAGGCTAAAATCTGGATTTTTAGGCTGAGGAGAGGCTCCATGAGGGCGGATGCTTTTGTGGCTTCGACCCCAGTGCTGTTCCACATCCAGTACCCCCTCTGCAAGGGCGCCTGTACCCGAGTCGCGCTTCCAGGACTCGTGGGCACGTATCTCCCGACGACAGGGGTTTGCAGCCTCCGTACTTGGGCAAGTCCCTCCACGCACCCCTGCTCTTCCTCCGATCGATCTGGCGCAGCGCTCCCGGGTGGGGAGGTGGCGCCGCTCGCTCGGCCCGGGCTTTGGAGCCCGCGCCGGCTTAAGGTGAGCGGTCCCCTTCCTCCTCTACCCCCGGGCTTTCGACACCTATCTTTGGGCACGCACGCCGGCCTCGCCTCAAGTCCGTGGAGGTGGCCGAGCCGTGGAGAGTTTTACCAGACCCAAGCGAAGGCAGCGGTCCGACGACCCGCACGTGCGAACGGCATGGTGCCCACCCATCAAGGCGTGGGGGCCCGTCGTCCGAATCGCTCCCTGTGCGGGGAAGCACAACTATCTCCGAGGGCGGCCTTTTTCTTCCAGATGCGTACACGGCCAGCGGAGGCCCGCGCCGCCCCTCGTGTCCGAAAGGGCGGCCTCCGCAGCGGTGGCAACAGAGGCGGTGGTGGGTGGCGTCTCCGCGCCACTGCCGAGCTTCGCGCTTTCCAGTTTTTTCCCGGATCCCTATGTCAGTGGGGAGGATGACAGAGGTGGGGAGGCAGGCGAAGGGGGTTCTCACCGTGCAAGGGTGCCTGTACCCGAGTCGCGCTTCCAGGACTCTTGGGCATGTATCTCCCGACGACAGGGGTTTGCAGCCTCCGTACTTGGGCAAGTCCCTCCACGCACCCCTGCTCTTCCTCTGATCGATCTGGCGCGCAGCGCTCCCGGGTGGGGAGGTGGCGCCACTCGCTCAGCCCGGGCTTTGGAGCCCGCGCCGGCTTAAGGTGAGCGGTCCCCTTCCTCCTCTACCCCCGGGCTTTTGACACCTATCTTTGGGCGCGCACGCCGGCCTCCGGTCCGCGGAGGTGGCCGAGTCGTGGGGAGTTTGAGCCGACCCCAGCGAAGGCAGCGGTCCGACGACCCGCACGGGCTAACGGCGGGGCGCCCACCCACCCAGGCGTGGGGTTCCGTCGTCCGAATCGCTCCCTGTGCGGAGATGCACAACGATCTTCTCCTAGGGCGGCCCTTTTCTTCCAGATGTGTACCCGGCCAGTGGAGGCCCACGCCGCCCCTCGTGTCCGACAGGGCGGCATCCGCGGCGTTGGCGATAGCGGCGGCGGTGGGTGGCGTCTCCGCGCCACTGCCGAGCTTCGCGATTTCCAGTCTTTTCCCGAGCTCCTACGTCAGTGGGGAGGACGACAGAGGCGTGGAGGCAGGCGAAGGGGGTTCTCACCGTGCGGTGTGCCCCAGCCCGACCGTCGCCTTTCCCCCTCGACCCTCGTCCTCCCAGGCGGCTCGGCAGGGAGAAGGAGAGAGCGAGAGAGGGAGAGTGGAAACCCCAGAGCCGAGGGGTTAGATGGAGAACGGGAGAAGGAACGAGGGCCAAGAGGTAGGGAGTACGGTGAAAGGCCGACCTGGGATTCCCCCGCGCTTCCGCCCCCCGGGGCGGGGAGCAGCCCTGGGAAGAAAAGCCGCTCGGGCATCCCTTTGAGGTTACGGGCGCGAGCGGGAAGAGGGACTATGCTGGAGGGCGACGCCGATACGGCCAGGCCGACGACCTCCGCGTCGCCGGGTTAGTGCCGGAGCCGCGGCGGACCCCGAGGGCCAGCCCCCCTCTCGCAATCCTCGTGCCTGCCCGCCAGTGGGTCGAGGACCCCCCGCGGAGGAGGCAGGTCTAAGCCAGACGGTGGCGCCGCATAGGCCCACCCCCACACGCCATCTCCCCGAGCGACCCTGTGTGTCGTCTTGGGTGCGGTTGGTGAGACGGGGGCGACCGTGGCATCCTCCGGAGGCCAGTCACCTCGCCCTCCCCGTGCAAGGGGTGTTTTCCAGACACCTACCGCTTCGGGACCATGCACCCCACCCTAAGGTGACATGCAACCGTGGGGATGACACCGCTGTGAGTGAGTCAGCCTCTGGGATGATTCTTACCGAGCATCGCTACAGGTGACATTCACCCATGGGAATGGACACCCCTGTGGGTGAGTCAGCCTCTGGGGTGATCCTTACTGAGCACCGCTGCAGGTGACATGCACCCATGGGGATGACACCTCTGTGAGTGAGTCAGCCTCTGGGGTGATCCTGACTGAGCACCGCTGCAGGTGACATGCTCCCATGAGGATGACACCTCTGTGAGTGAGTCAGCCTCTGGGGTGATCCTTACTGAGCACCGCTGCAGGTGACATGCACCCGTGGGGATAACAGCCCTGGCAGTGAGTCAGCCTCTGGGGTGATCCTTACAGAGCGTCGCTGCAGGAGACATGCACCCATTGGGATCAGACCCCTGTGGGTGAGTCAGCCTCTGGGGTGATCCTTACTGAGCACCGCTGCAGGTGACATGCACCCATGAGAATGACACCCCTGTGAGTGAGTCATCTTCTGGGGTAATCCTTATTGAGCACAGCTGCATTTAACATGCACCCATGGGGATGACACCCCTGTGAGTGAGTTAGCCTCTGGAGTGATCTTTTCTGAGCTCCGCTGCAGGTGACATGCATCCATGGGTTGACAGCTCTGTGAGTGGGTCAGCCTCTGGGGTGATCCTTACTGAGCACCGCTGCAGATGACATGCACCCCTGTGGATGACACCTCTGTGGGTGAGTCAGCCTCTAGGGTGATCCGTACTGAACAGCGCCGCTGCAGGTGACATGCACCCATGGAGATGACACCCCTGTTAGTGAGTCAGCCTCTGGGGTGATCCTTAATGAGCACCGCTGCATGTGACTTGCACCCATGGGGATGACACCTCTGTGGGTGAGTCAGACTCTGGGGTGATCCTTACTGAGCACCGCTGCAGGTGACATGCACCCATGGGGATGAGACCCCTGTAAGTGAGTCAGCCTCTGGAGTGATCCTTATTGAGCACAGCTGCAGGTGACATGCACCCATGGGGATGACACTCCTGTGGGTGAGTCAGACTCTGGAGTGATCCTTACTGAGCACCGCTGCAGGTGACATGCACCCATGGGGATGACACCTCTGTGGGTGAGTCAGACTCTGGGGTGATCCTTACGGAGCACCGCTGCAGGTGACATGCACCCATGGGGATGACACCTCTGTGGGTGAGTCAGCCTCTGGGGTGATCCTTAATGAGCACCGCTGCAGGTGACATGCACCCATGGGGATGAAACCCCTGTGAGTGAGTCAGCCTCTTGGGTGATCCTTACTGAGCACTGCTGCAGGTGACATGCACCCATGGGGATGACACCGCTGTGGGAGAGACTGCCTCTGGAGTGATCCTTACTGAGCACAGCTGCAGGTGACATGCATCCATGGGGATGACACCTCTGTGGGTGAGTCAGCCTCTGGGGTGATCCTTACTGAGCACCGCTTTAGGTGACATGCACCCATGGGGATGACACCTCTGTAGGTGAGTCAGCCTCCGGGGTGATCCTTACTGAGCGCCGCTGCAGATTACATGCACCCATGGGGATGACACCTCTGTGAGTGAGTCAGCCTCTGGGGTGATCCTTACTGAGCACTGCTGCAGGTGACATGCACCCATGGGGATGACACCCCTGTGGGAGAGACTGCCTCTGGAGTGATCCTTACTGAGCACAGCTGCAGGTGACATGCACCCATGGGGATGACAACCCTCTGAGTGAGTCAGCCTCTTGGATGATCCTTACTGAGCACCGCTGCAGGTGACATGCACCCATGGGGATGACACCCCTGTGAGTGAGTCAGCCTCTTGGGTGATCCTTACTGAGCACCGCTGCAGGAGACATGCACCCGTGGGGATGACACCCCTGTGGGTGAGTCAGCCTATGGGGTGATCCTTACTGACCACCGCTGCAGGTGACATGCACCCGTGGGGATGACACCTCTGTGAGAGAGTCAGCCTCTTGGGTGATCCTTACTGAGCACCGCTGCAGGAGACATGCACCCGTGGGGATGACACCCCTGTGGGTGAGTCAGCCTCTGGTGTGATCCTTACTGAGCTCAGCTGCAGGTGACATGCACGCATGAGGATGACACCCCCGTGAGTAAGTCAGCCTCTTGGGTGATCCTTACTGAGCACCGCTGCAGGAGACATGCACCCGTGGGGATGACACCCCTGTGGGTGAGTCAGCCTCTGGGGTGATCCTAACTGGGCACTGCCGCAGGTGACATGCACCCATGGGGATGACACCCCTGTGGGTGAGTCAGCCTCTGGGGTGATCCTAACTGGGCACTGCCGCAGGTGACATGCACCCATGGGGATGACACCCCTGTGAGTGAGACAGTCTCTGTGGTGATCCTTACTGAGCACCGCTGCAGGTGACATGCACCCGTGGGGATGACACCTCTGTGAGAAAGTCAGCCTTTGGGGTGATCCTTACTGAGTATCTCTACTGGTGGCATGCACTAGTGGGGATGACACTCCTGTGGGTGAGTCAGCCTCTGGGATGGTCTTTACTGAGTATCTCTACTGGTGACATGCACTAGTGGGGATCACACCCCTGTGAGTGAGTCAGCCGCTGGGGGATCCTTACTGAGCACAGCTGCAGGTGACATGCACCAATGGGAATGACACCCCTGTGAGTGAGTCAGCCGCTGGGGTGATCGTTACTAAGCACCGCTGCAGGTGACATGCACACATGGGGATGACACCCCTGTGAGTCAGTCAGCTTCTGGGGTGATCCTTACTGAGCACCGCGGCAGGTGACATGCACCCATGGGGATGACACCGCTGTGGGTGAGTCAGCCTCTGGGGTGATCCTTACTGAGCATCGCTACAGGTGACAGGTACCCGTTGGGATGACACCGCTGTGAGTGAGTCAGCTTCTGGGGTGATCCTTACTGAGCACCGCTACAGTTGACAGTAACCTTTGGGTATGACACCCCTGTGAGTGAGTCAGCCTCTGGGGTGATCCTTACTGAGCATCGCTGCAGGTGACATGCACCAGTGGGGTTGACACCCCTGTGTGTGAGACAATTTGTGGGGTGATCCTTACTGAGCACCACTGCAGGTGACATGCACCAATGGGGATGACACCCCTGTGGGTGAGTCAGCCTCTGGGGTGATCCTTACTGAGCATCGCTGCAGGTGACATGCAGCAGTGGGGATGACACCCCTGTGGATGAGTCAGCCTCTGGAGTGATCCGTACTGAGCATCGCTGCAGGTGACATGCACCAATGGGGATGACACCCCTGTGGATGAGTCAGCCTCTGGGGTGATCCTTATTGAGCACCGCTGCAGGTGACATGCACCCGTCGGGTTGACACCCCTGTGTGTGAGACAGTTTGTGGGGTGATCCTTACTGAGCACCACTGCAGGTGACATGCACCAATGGGGATGACACCCCTGTGGGTGAGTCAGCCTCTGGGGTGATCCTTACTGAGCAACGCTGCAGGTGACATGCACCCATGGGGATCACACCCCTGTGTGTGAGACAGTTTGTGGGGTGATCCTTGCTGAGCACCACTGCAGGTGACATGCACCCATGGGGATGACACCCCTGTGGGTGAGACAGCCTCTGGGGTGATCATTACTGAGCACTGCTGCAGGTGACATGCACCCGTGGGGATGACACCTCTCTGAGTGAGTCAGCCTCTGAGGTGATCCTTACTGAGCAGGTGACATGCACCCGTGGGGATGACACCTCTCTGAGTGAGTCAGCCTCTGAGGTGATCCTTACTGAGCACCGCTGCAGGTGACATGCACCCGTGGGGATGACACCTCTGTGGGTGAGTTAGCCTCTGGGGTGATCCTTTCTGAGCACCGCTGCAGGTGACATGCACCCGTTGGGATGACACCTCTGTGGGTGAGTCACCCTCTGGGGTGACCCTTACTGAGCAGCGCTGCAGGTGACATGCACCCATGGGGATGACACCTCTGTGAGTGAGTCTGCCTCTGGGGTGATCATTACTGAGCAGCGCTTCAGGTGACATGCACCCGTGGGGATGACCACTCTGTGAGTGAGTCAGACTCTGGGGTGATCCTTACTGAGCACCGCTGCAGGTGACATGCACCCGTGGGGATGGCACCCATGTGGGTGAGTCAGCCTCTGGGGTGATCCTTACTGAGCACCGCTGCAGATGACATAAAACCGTGGGGATGACACCCATGTGGGTGAGTCAGCCTCTGGGGTGATCCTTACTGAGCACCGCTGCAGGTGACATACAACCGTGGGGATGACACCCATGTGGGTGAGTCAGCCTCTGGGGTGATCCTTACTGAGCACCGCTGCAGGTGACAAGCACTCGTGGGGATGACACCCCTGTGGGTGTGTCAGCCTCTGGGGTGATCTTTACTGAGCACCATTGCAGGTGACATGCACCCATGGGGATGACACCTCTGTGGGTGAGTCAGCCTCTGGGGTGATTCTTACTGAGCACCGCTGCAGGTGACAAGCACCTGTGCGTATGACACCCCTGTGAGTGAGTCAGCCTCTGGGGTGATCCTTACTGAGCAAAGCTGCAGGTGACATGCACCCATGGGGATGACACCCCTGTGAGTGACTTAGCCTCTGGGGTGATCCTTTCTGAGCACCACTGCAGGTGACATGCATCCATGGGGATGACACCCCTGTGGGTGAGTCAGCCTCTGGGGTGACCCTTACTGAGCACCGCTGCAGGAGACATGCACCCATGGGGATGACACCCCTGTGAGTGATTTAGCCTCTGGTGTAATCCTTACTGAGCACCGCTGCAGGTGACATGCACTCATAGGATGATACCCCTGTGAGTGAGTCAGCCTCTGGGGTGATCCTTACTGAACGCAGATGCAGGTGACATGCACCCATGGGGATAACACCCTTGTGGGTGAGTCAGCCTCTGGGGTGATCTTTACTGAGCACTGCTGCAGGTGACATGCACCCATGGGGATGACACCCCTGTGAGTGAGTCAGCCTCTGGAGTGATCCTTACTGAGCACTGCTGCAGGTGACATGCACCCATGGAGATGACACCCCTGTTAGTGAGTCAGCCTCTGGGGTGATCCTTACTGAGCACTGCTGCAGGTGACATGCACCCATCGGGATGACACTCCTGTGGGTGAGTCAGCCTCCGGGGTGATCCTTACTGAGCAGCGCTGAAGGTGACATGCACCCATGGGGATGACACCCCTGTGAGTGAGTCAGCCTCTTGGGTGATTCTTACTGAGCACCGCTGCAAGTGACATGCACCCGTGGGGATGACACCCCTGTGAGTGAGTCAGCCTCTGATGTGATCCTTACTGAGCACAGCTGCAGGTAACATGCACCCGTGGGTATGACACCCCTGTGAGTGAGTCAGCTTCTGGGGTGATCCTTACTGAGCACCGGTGCAGGTGGCATGCACCCGTGGGGATGACACCCCTGTGAGTGAGTCAGCCTCTGAGGTGATCCTTACTGAGCACCGCTGCAGGTGACAAGCACCTGTGGGTATGAAACCCCTGTGAGTGAGTCTGCCTCTGGGGTGATCCTTACTGAGCACCGCTGCAGGTGACTAGCACCTGTGGGTATGACACCTCTGTGAGTGAGTCAGCCTCTGGGGTGATCCTTACTGAGCACCGCTGCAGGTGACATGCACCCGTGGGGATGACACCCCTGTGAGTGAGTCAGCCTTTGAGGTGAACCTTACTGAGCATCGCTGCAGGTGACATGCACCCATGGGGATGACACCCCTGTAGGTGAGTCAGCCTCTGGGGTGATCCTTACTGAGCACCGCCGCAGGTGACATGCACCAATGGGAATGACACCCCTGTGAGTGAGTCAGCCTCTGGATTGATCCTTGCTAAGCACCGCTGCAGGTGACATGCACCAATGGGGATGACACCTCTGTGGGTGAGTCAGCCTCTGGGGTGATCCTTGCTGAGCACCGCTGCAGGTGACATGCACCCATGGGGATGACACCCCTGTGGGTGAGTCAGCCTCTGAGGTGATCCTTACTGAGCACCGCTGCAGGTGACATGCACCCATGGGAATGACAACCCTGTGGGTGAGTCAGCCTCTGGGGTGATCCTTACTGAGCACCGCTGCAGGAGACATGGGGATCACACCCCTGTGAGTGAGTCAGCCTCTGGGGTAATTCTTACTGAGCATCGCTGTTGGTGACTTGCACCCATGGGGATCACACCCCTGTGAGTGAGTCAGCCTCTGGGGTGATCCTTACTGAGGATCGCTGCCGGTGACATGCACCCATGGCGATGACATCTCTGTGAGTGAGTCAGCCTCTGGGGTGATCCTTACTAAGCACCGCTGCAGGTGACATGCATCCGTGGGGATGACACCTCTGTGAGTGAGTCAGCCTCTGGGGTGATCCTTACTGAGCATCGCTGCCGGTGACATGTACCCATGGGGATGACACCCCTGTGAGTGAGTCAGCCTCTGGGGTGATCCTTACTGAGCACCGCTGCAGGTGACATGCACCCGTGGGGATGACACCCCTGTGGGTGAGTCAGCCTCTGGGGTGATCCTTACTGAGCACCGCTGCAGGTGACATGCACCCGTGGGGATGACACCCCTGTGAGTGAGTCAGCCTCTGAGGTGATCCTTACTGAGCACTGCTGCAGGTGACATACACCCATGAAGATGGCACCCCTGTGAGAAAGTTTGCCTCTGGGGTGATCCTTACTGAGCATCGCTACAGGTGACATGCACCCATGAGGATGACACCCCTGTGAGTGAGTCAGTCTCTGGGGTGACCCTTACTGAGCACCGCTGCTGGTGACATGCACCCATGGGGATGACACCCCTGTGAGTGAGTCAGGCTCTAGGGTGACCCTTACTGACCACCGCTGCAGGTGACATGCACCCATGAGCATGACACCTCTGTGAGTGAGTCAGCCTCTGGGGTGATCCTTACTGAGCATTGCTGCAGGTGACATACACCCATGAAGATGGCACCCCTGTGAGAAAGTTTGCCTCTGGGGTGATCCTTACTGAGCACCACTGCAGGTGACATGCAACCATGGGGATAACACCCCTGTAAGTGATTCAGCCTCTTGTGTGACCCTTACTGAGCACCGCTGCAGGTGACATGCACCCATGAAGATAACACCCCTGTGAGTGAGTCAGCCTCTGGGGTGATCCTTACTGAGCACTGCTGCAGGTCACATGCACCCTTGGGGATGACACCTCTGTGGGTGAGACAGCCTCTGGATTGATCCTTGCTGAGCACCGCTGCAGGTGACATGCACCCATGGGGATGACAACTCTGTGGGTGAGACAGCCTCTGGGGTGATCCTTACTGAGAACCGCTGCAGGTGACATGCACCCATGGGGATGACACCTCTGTGGGTGAGACAGCCTCTGGATTGATCCTTGCAGAGCACCGCTGCAGGTGACATGCACCCATGGGGATGACAACTCTGTGGGTGAGACAGCCTCTGAGGTGATCCTTACTGAGCATCGCTGCAGGTGACATGCACCCATGGGGATGACACCTCTGTGGGTGAGACAGCCTCTGGGGTGATCCTTACTGAGCACCGCTGCAGCTGACATGCACCCGTGGGGATGACCCCTCTGTGAGTGAGTCAGCCTCTGGGGTGATCCTTACTGAGCACCGCTGCAGGTTTCGTGCTCCCATGAGGATGACACCCCTGTGAGTGAGTCAGCCTCTGGGGTGAACCTTCCTGAGCGCCGCTGCAGGTGACATGCACCTATGGGGATGACACCTCTCTGAGTGTGTCAGACTCTGGGGTGATCCTTGCTGAGCACCGCTGCAGGTGACATGCACCCGTGGGTATGACACCCCTGTGGGTGAGTCAGCCTCTGGGGTGATCCTTACTGAGCATCGCTACAGGTGAAATGCACCCATGGGGATGACACCCCTGTGAGTGAGTCTGCCTCTGGGGTGATCCTTACTGAGCACTGCTGCAGGTGACATGCACCAATGGGGATGACACCTCTGTGGGTGAGTCAGCCTCTGGGGTGATCCTTGCTGAGCACCGCTGCAGGTGACATGCACCCAGGG
This sequence comes from Phyllobates terribilis, assembly GCF_046119375.1. Taxonomy (NCBI): domain Eukaryota; kingdom Metazoa; phylum Chordata; class Amphibia; order Anura; family Dendrobatidae; genus Phyllobates; species Phyllobates terribilis. The sequence continues at coordinate 35,349 of NW_027363619.1, forward strand.
GGATGACACCCCTGTGGGTGAGTCAGCCTCTGAGGTGATCCTTACTGAGCACCGCTGCAGGTGACTTGCACCCATGGGGATGACACCTCTGTGGGTGAGTCAGCCTCTAGGGTGATCCTTACTGACCACTGCAGCAGTTGACACGCACCTGTGTGGATGACACCCCTGTGAGTGAGTCTGCCTCTGAGGTGATCCTTACTGAGCACTGCTGCAGGTGACATACACCCATGAAGATGGCACCCCTGTGAGAAAGTTTGCCTCTGGGGTGATCCTTACTGAGCATCGCTACAGGTGAAATGCACCCATGGGGATGACACCCCTGTGAGTGAGTCTGCCTCTGGGGTGATTCTTACTGAGCACCGCTGCAGGTGACATGCACCCATGAGGATGACACCCCTGTGAGTGAGTCAGCCTCTGGGGTGATCCTTGCTGAGCACCGCTGCAGGTGACATGCACCCATGGGGATGACAACTCTGTGGGTGAGACAGCCTCTGGGGTGATCCTTACTGAGAACCGCTGCAGGTGACATGCACCCATGGGGATGACACCTCTGTGGGTGAGACAGCCTCTGGATTGATCCTTGCTGAGCACCGCTGCAGGTGACATGCACCCATGGGGATGACAACTCTGTGGGTGAGACAGCCTCTGGGGTGATCCTTACTGAGCATCGCTGCAGGTGACATGCACCCATGGGGATGACACCTCTGTGGGTGAGACAGCCTCTGGGGTGATCCTTACTGAGCACCGCTGCAGCTGACATGCACCCGTGGAGATGACCCCTCTGTGAGTGAGTCAGCCTCTGGGGTGATCCTTACTGAGCACCGCTGCAGGTTACGTGCTCCCATGAGGATGACACCCCTGTGAGTGAGTCAGCCTCTGGGGTGAACCTTCCTGAGCGCCGCTGCAGGTGACATGCACCTATGGGGATGACACCTCTCTGAGTGTGTCAGACTCTGGGGTGATCCTTGCTGAGCACTGCCGCTGCGGGTGACATGCACCCGTGGGGATGACACCCCTGTGAGTGAGTCAGCCTCTGGGGTGATCCTTACTGAGCACTGCTGCAGGTGACATGCACCCTTGGGGATGACACCTCTCTGAGTGAGTCTGCCTCTGGGGTGATCCTTTCTGAGCACCGCTGCAGGTGACATGCACCTGTTGGGATGACACCCCTGTGGATGAGTCAGCCTCTGGGGTGACCCTTACTGAGCAGCGCTGCAGGTGACATGCACCCGTGGGGATGACACCCCTGTGCGTGAGTCAGTCTCTAGGGTGATCCTTACTGAGCACCGCTGCAGGTGACATGCACCCATGGGGATGACACCCCTGTAAGTCATTCAGCCTCTGGGGTGACCCTTACTGAGCACCGCTGCAGGTGACATGCACCCATGAGGATAACACCCCTGTGAGTGAGTCAGCCTCTGGGGTGACCCTTACTGAGCACTGCTGCAGGTGACATGCACCCTTGGGGATGACACCCCTGTGGGTGAGTCTGCCTTTGGGGTGATCCTTACTGAGAACCGCTGCAGGTGACATGTGACCATGGGGATGACACCCTTGTGAGTGAGTCAGCCTCTGGGGTGATCCTTACTGAGCATCGCTGCAGGTGACATGCACCCATGGGGATGACAACTCTGTGGGTGAGTCAGCCTCTGTTGTGATCCTTACTGAGCACCGCTGCAGCTGACATGCACCCGTGGGGATGACCCCTCTGTGAGTGAGTCAGCCTCTGGGGTGATCCTTACTGAGCACCGCTGCAGGTGACATGCTCCCATGAGGATGACACCCCTGTGAGTGAGTCAGCCTCTGGGGTGAACCTTCCTGAGCGCCGCTGCAGGTGACATGCACCTATGGGGATGACACCTCTCTGTGTGTCTCAGACTCTGGGGTGATCCTTACTGAGCACTGCCGCTGCGGGTGACATGCACCCATGAGGATGACACCCCTGTGAGTGAGTCAGCCTCTGGGGTGATCCTTACTGAGCACTGCTGCAGGTGACATGCACCCTTGGGGATGACACCTCTCTGAGTGAGTCTGCCTCTGGGGTGATCCTTTCTGAGCACCGCTGCAGGTGACATGCACCTGTTGGGATGACAACCCTGTGGGTGAGTCAGCCTCTGGGGTGATCCTTACAGAAAACTGCTGCAGGTGACATGCACCCATGGGGATGACACCCCTGTGAGTGAGTCAGCCTCTGGGGTGACCCTTACTGAGCAGCGCTGCAGGTGACATGCACCCATGGGGATGACACCCCTGTGCGTGAGTCAGTCTCTAGGGTGATCCTTACTGAGCACCGCTGCTGGTGACATGCACCCATGGGGATGACACCTCTGTGAGTGAGTCTGCCTCTAGGGTGATCCTTACTGAGCACCGCTGCAGGTGACATGCACCTATGAGGATGACACCCCTGTGAGTGAGTCAGCCTCTGGGGTGATTCTTACTGAGCACCGCTGCAGGTGACATGCACCCATGGGGATGACACCTCTGTGAGTGAGTCAGCGTCTGGGGTGATCCTTACTGAGCACCGCTGCAGCTGACATGCACCCGTGGGGATGACACCTCTGTGAGTGAGTCAGCCTCTGGGGTAATCCTTACTGAGCATCGCTGCAGGTGACATGCACCCGTGGGGATGACACCTCTGTGGGTGAGTTAGCCTCTGTGGTGATCCTTACTGAGCATCGCTGCCGGTGACATGCACCCATGGGGATGACATCTCTGTGAATGAGTCAGCCTCTGGGGTGATCCTTACTGAGCACCGCTGCAGGTGACATACACCCATGGGGATGACACCCCTGTGAGTGAGACAGCCTCTGGGGTGATCCTTACTAAGCACCGCTGCAGGTAACATGCATCCATGGAGATGGCACCCCTGTGAGAAAGTTTGCCTCTGGGTTGATCCTTACTGAGCATCGCTGCAGGTGACATGTACCCATGGGGATGACACCCCTGTGAGTGAGTCAGCCTCTGGGGTGATCCTTACTGAGCACCGCTGCAGGTGACAGGCACCCTTGGGGATTTCACCCCTGTGAGTGAGTCAGCCTCTGAGGTGATCCTTACTGAGCACCGCTGCAGTTGACATGCACCCATGCGGATTTCACCCCAGTGGGTGAGTCAACTTCTTGGGTGATCCTTACTGAGCACAGCTGCAGGTGACATGCACCCATGGGGATGACACCCCTGTGAGTGAGTCAACTCTGGTGTGATCGTTACTGAGCACCGCTGCAGGTGACATGCACCCATGGGGATGACACCTCTGTGGGTGAGTCAGCCTCTGTGGTGATCCTTTCTGAACACCACTGCAGGTGACAAGCACCTGTGGGAATGACACCCCTGTGAGTGAGTCAGCCTCTGGGGTGATCCTTACTGAGTAACGCTGCAGGTGACAAGCACCTGTGGGAATGACACCCCTGTGAGTGAGTCAGCCTCTGGGGTGATGCTTACTGAGTACCGCTGCAGGAGACATGACACCCCTATGGGTAAGTCAGCCTTGGGGTGATCCTTACTGTGCTCCGCTGCAGGTGACATGCACCCGTGGTGATGATACCCCTGTTAGTGACTTAGCCTCTGGGGTGATTCTTACTGAGCACCGCTGCAGGTGACATGCATCCATGGGGATGACACCCCTGTGAGTTAGTCAGACTCTGGGGTGATCCTTACAGAGCATCGCTGCAGGTGACATGCACCCATGGGGATGACACCTCTGTGGGTGAGTCAGCCTCTGGGGTGATCCTTACTGAGCATCGCTGCAGGTGACATGCACCCATGGGTATGACACCCCTGTGGCTGAGTCAGCCTCTGGGGTGATCCTTACTGAGCACTGCTGCAGGTGACATGCACCCATGGGGATGACACCCTTGTGAGTGAGTCAGCCTCTGGGGTGATCCTTACTGAGCACCGCTGCAGATGACAAGCACCCATGTGGATGACACCCCTGTGGGTGAGTTAGTTTCTGGGGTGATCCTTACTGAGTATCTCTACTGGTGACATGCACTAGTGGGGATCACACCCCTGTGAGTGAGTCAGCCTCTGGGATGATCTTTACTGAGTATCTCTACTGGTGACATGCACTAGTGGGGATCACACCCCTGTGAGTGAGTCAGCCGCTGGGGTGATCCTTACTGAGCACAGCTGCAGGTGACATTGGGAATGACACCCCTGTGAGTGAGTCAGCCGCTGGGGTGATCGTTACTAAGCACCGCTGCAAGTGACATGCACACATGGGGATGACACCCCTGTGAGTGAGTCAGCTTCTGGGGTGATCCTTACTGAGCACCTCTGCAGGTGACATGCACCCATGGGGATGACACCGCTGTGGGTGAGTCAGCCTCTGGGGTGATCCTTACTGAGCATCGCTACAGGTGACAGGTACCCGTTGGGATGACACCGCTGTGAGTGAGTCAGCTTCTGGGGTGATCCTTACTGAGCACCGCTACAGTTGACAGGAACCTTTGGGTATGACACCCCTGTGAGTGAGTCAGCCTCTGGGGTGATCCTTACTGAGCATCGCTGCAGGTGACATGCACCAGTGGGGATGACACCCCTGTGGGTGAGTCAGCCTCTTGGGTGATCCTTATTGAGCACCGCTGCAGGTGACATGCACCCGTGGGGATGACACCTCTGTGGGTGAGTCAGCCTCTGGGTTGATCCTTATTGAGCACCGCTGCAGGTGACATGCACCCGTCGGGTTGACACCCCTGTGTGTGAGACAGTTTGAGGGGTGATCCTTACTGAGCACCACTGCAGGTGACATGCACCAATGGGGATGACACCCCTGTGGGTGAGTCAGCCTCTGGGGTGATCCTTACTGAGCATCTCTGCAGGTGACATGCAGCAGTGGGGATGACACCCCTGTGGATGAGTCAGCCTCTGGGGAGATCCTTACTGAGCATCGCTGCAGGTGACATGCACCAATGGGGATGACACCCCTGTGGGTGAGTTAGCCTCTGGGGTGATCCTTATTGAGCACCGCTGCAGGTGACATGCACCCGTTGGGTTGACACCCCTGTGTGTGAGACAGTTTGTGGGGTGATCCTTACTGAGCACCACTGCAGGTGACATGCACCAATGGGGATGACACCCCTGTGGGTGAGTCAGCCTCTGGGGTGATCCTTACTGAGCAACGCTGCAGGTGACATGCACCCATGGGGATGACACCCCTGTGTGTGAGACAGTTTGTGGGGTGATCCTTACTGAGCACCACTGCAGGTGACATGCACCCATGGGGATGACACCCCTGTGGGTGAGACAGCCTCTGGGGTGATCCTTACTGAGCACTGCTGCAGGTGACATGCACCCGTGGGGATGACACCTCTCTGAGTGAGTCAGCCTCTGAGGTGATCCTTACTGAGCAGGTGACATGCACCCGTGGGGATGACACCTCTCTGAGTGAGTCAGCCTCTGAGGTGATCCTTACTGAGCACCGCTGCAGGTGACATGCACCCTTGGGGATGACACCTCTGTGGGTGAGTTAGCCTCTGGGGTAATCCTTTCTGAGCACCGCTGCAGGTGACATGCACCCGTTGGGATGACACCTCTGTGGGTGAGTTAGCCTCTGGGGTGATCCTTTCTGAGCACCGCTGCAGGTGACATGCACCCGTTGGGATGACACCCCTGCGGGTGAGTCACCCTCTGGGGTGACCCTTACTGAGCAGCGCTGCAGGTGACATGCACCCATGGGGATGACACCTCTGTGAGTGAGTCTGCCTCTGAGGTGATCCTTACTGAGCACCGCTGCAGGTGACATGCACCCATGCGGATTTCACCCCAGTGGGTGAGTCAACCTCTGGGGTGATCCTTACTGAGCACAGCTGCAGGTGACAAGCACCTGTGCGTATGACACCCCTGTGAGTGAGTCAGCCTCTGGGGTGATCCTTACTGAGCAAAGCTGCAGGTGACATGAACCCATGGGGATGACACCCCTGTGATTGAGTCAGCCTCTGGGGTGATCCTTACTGAGCACTGCTGCAGGTGACATGCACACATGGGGATGACACCCCTGTGAGTGAGTCAACTCTGGTGTGATCGTTACTGAGCACCGCTGCAGGTGACATGCACCCATGGGGATGACACCTCTGTGGGTGAGTCAGCCTCTGTGGTGATCCTTTCTGAACACCACTGCAGGTGACAAGCACCTGTGGGAATGACACCCCTGTGAGTGAGTCAGCCTCTGGGGTGATCCTTACTGAGTAACGCTGCAGGTGACAAGCACCTGTGGGAATGACACCCCTGTGAGTGAGTCAGCCTCTGGGGTGATGCTTACTGAGTACCGCTGCAGGAGACATGACACCCCTATGGGTAAGTCAGCCTTGGGGTGATCCATACTGTGCTCCGCTGCAGGTGACATACACCCGTGGTGATGATACCTCTGTGAGTGACTTAGCCTCAGGGGTGATCCTTACTGAGCACCGCTTCAGGTGACATGCATCCATGGGGATGACACCCCTGTGAGTGAGTCAGCCTCTGAGGTGATCCTTACTGAGCACTGCTGCAGGTGACATACACCCATGAAGATGGCACCCCTGTGAGAAAGTTTGCCTCTAGGGTGATCCTTACTGAGCACCACTGCAGGTGACATGCAACCATGGGGATAACACCCCTGTAAGTGATTCAGCCTGTGGGGTGACACTTACTGAGCACTGCTGCAGGTGACATGCACCCATGAGGATAACACCCCTGTGAGTGAGTCAGCCTCTGGGGTGATCCTTACTGAGCACTGCTGCAGGTGACATGCACCCTTGGGGATGACACCTCTGTGGGTGAGACAGCCTCTGGATTGATCCTTGCTGAGCACCGCTGCAGCTGACATGCACCCGTGGGGATGACACCTCTGTGAGTGAGTCAGCCTCTGGGGTAATCCTTACTGAGCATCGCTGCAGCTGACATGCACCCGTGGGGATGACACCTCTGTGGGTGAGTTAGCCTCTGTGGTGATCCTTACTGAGCATCGCTGCCGGTGACATGCACCCATGGGGATGACATCTCTGTGAGTGAGTCAGCCTCTGGGGTGATCCTTACTGAGCACCGCTGCAGGTGACATACACCCATGGGGATGACACCCCTGTGAGTGAGACAGCCTCTGGGGTAATCCTTACTAAGCGCCGCTGCAGGTGACAGGCACCCTTGGGGATTTCACCCCTGTGAGTGAGTCAGCCTCTGAGGTGATCCTTACTGAGCACCGCTGCAGGTGACATGCACTCATGCGGATTTCACCCCAGTGGGTGAGTCAACCTCTGGGGTGATCCTTGCTGAGCACAGCTGCAGGTGACATGCACCCATGGGGATGACACCTCTCTGAGTGAGTCAGCCTCTGGGGTGATCCTTACTGAGCACCGCTGCAGGTGACATGCACCCATGGGGATGACATCTCTGTGAGTGAGTCAGCCTCTGGGGTGATCCTTACTGAGCACCGCTGCAGGTGACATACACCCATGGAGATGGCACCCCTGTGAGGAAGTTTGCCTCTGGGTTGATCCTTACTGAGCATCGCTGCAGGTGACATGCACCTATGGGGATGACACGTCTCTGTGTGTGTCAGACTCTGGGGTGATCCTTACTGAGCACTGCCGCTGCGGGTGACATGCACCCGTGGGGATGACACCCCTGTGAGTGAGTCAGCCTCTGGGGTGATCCTTACTGAGCATCGCTGCAGGTGACATGCACCCATGGGGATGACAACTCTGTGGGTGAGTCGGCCTCTGGGGTGATCCTTACTGAGCACCGCTGCAGCTGACATGCACCCGTGGGGATGACCCCTCTGTGAGTGAGTCAGCCTCTGTGGTGATCCTTACTGAGCACCGCTGCAGGTGACATGCACCTATGGGGATGACACCTCTCTGTGTGTGTCAGACTCTGGGGTGATCCTTACTGAGCACTGCCGCTGCGGGTGACATGCACCCGTGGGGATGACACCCCTGTGAGTGAGTCAGCCTCTGGGGTGATCCTTACTGAGCACTGCTGCAGGTGACATGCACCCATGGGGATGACACCTCTCTGAGTGAGTCTGCCTCTGGGGTGATCCTTTCTGAGCACCGCTGCAGGTGACATGCATCTGCTGGGATGACAACCCTGTGGGTGAGTCAGCCTCTGGGGTGATCCTTACAGAAAACTGCTGTAGGTGACATGCACCCATGGGGATGACACCCCTGTGAGTGAGTCAGCCTCTGGGGTGACCCTTACTGAGCAGCGCTGCAGGTGACATGCACCCATGGGGATAACACCCCTGTGCGTGAGTCAGTCTCTAGGGTGATCCTTACTGAGCACCGCTGCAGGTGACATGCACCTATGAGGATGACACCCCTGTGAGTGAGTCAGCCTCTGGGGTGATTCTTACTGAGCACCGCTGCAGGTGACATGCACCCATGGGGATGACACCTCTGTGAGTGAGTCAGCGTCTGGGGTGATCCTTACTGAGCACCGCTGCAGCTGACATGCACCCGTGGGGATGACACCTCTGTGAGTGAGTCAGCCTCTGGGGAATCCTTACTGAGCATCGCTGCAGGTGACATACACCCGTGGGGATGACACCTCTGTGAGTGAGTCAGCCTCTGGGTAATCCTTACTGAGCATCGCTGCTGGTGACATGCACCCATGGGGAAGACACCCCTGTGAGTGAGTCAGCCTCTGGGGTGATCCTTACAGAAAACTGCTGTAGGTGACATGCATCCATGGAGATGGCACCCCTGTGAGAAAGTTTGCCTCTGGGTTGATCCTTACTGAGCATCGCTGCAGGTGACATGCACCCATGGGGATGACACCCCTGTGAGTGAGTCAGCCTCTGGGGTGATCCTTACTGAGCACCGCTGCAGGTGACAGGCACCCTTGGGGATTTCACCCCTGTGAGTGAGTCAGCCTCTGAGGTGATCCTTACTGAGCACCGCTGCAGGTGACATGCACCCATGCGGATTTCACCCCATTGGGTGAGTCAACCTCTGGGGTGATCCTTACTGAGCACAGCTGCAGGTGACATGCACCCATAGGGATGACACCTCTCTGAGTGAGTCAGCCTCTGGGGTGATCCTTACTGAGCACCGCTGCAGGTGACATGCACCCATGGGGATGACACCTCTCTGAGTGAGTCAGCCTCTGGGGTGATCCTTACTGAGCACCGCTGCAGGTGACATGCACCCATGGGGATGACACCCCTGTGGGTGAGATAGCTTCTTGGGTGATCCTTACTGAGCACAGCTGCAGGTGACATGCACCCATGGGGATGACACCTCTGTGGGTGAGACAGCCTCTGGGGTGATTCTTACTGAGCACCGCTGCAGGTGACAAGCACCTGTGCGTATGACACCCCTGTGAGTGAGTCAGCCTCTGGGGTGATCCTTACTGAGCAAAGCTGCAGGTGACATGAACCCATGGGGATGACACCCCTGTGATTGAGTCAGCCTCTGGGGTGATCCTTACTGAGCACTGCTGCAGGTGACATGCACACATGGGGATGACACCCCTGTGAGTGAGTCAACTCTGGTGTGATCGTTACTGAGCACCGCTGCAGGTGACATGCACCCATGGGGATGACACCTCTGTGGGTGAGTCAGCCTCTGTGGTGATCCTTTCTGAACACCACTGCAGGTGACAAGCACCTGTGGGAATGACACCCCTGTGAGTGAGTCAGCCTCTGGGGTGATCCTTACTGAGTAACGCTGCAGGTGACAAGCACCTGTGGGAATGACACCCCTGTGAGTGAGTCAGCCTCTGGGGTGATGCTTACTGAGTACCGCTGCAGGAGACATGACACCCCTATGGGTAAGTCAGCCTTGGGGTGATCCATACTGTGCTCCGGCTGCAGGTGACATGCACCCGTGGTGATGATACCTCTGTGAGTGACTTAGCCTCAGGGGTGATCCTTACTGAGCACCGCTGCAGGTGACATGCATCCATGGGGATGACACCCCTGTGAGTTAGTCAGACTCTGGGGTGATCCTTACAGAGCATCGCTGCAGGTGACATGCACCCATGGGGATGACACCTCTGTGGGTGAGTCAGCCTCTGGGGTGATCCTTACTGAGCATCGCTGCAGGTGACATGCACCCATGGGTATGACGCCCCTGTGGGTGAGTCAGCCTCTGGGGTGATCCTTACTGAGCACTGCTGCAGATGACATGCACCCATGGGGATGACACCCCTGTGGGTGAGATAGCTTCTTGGGTGATCCTTACTGAGCACAGCTGCAGGTGACATGCAACCGTGGGAATGACACCCCTGTGGGTGAGTCAGCCTCTGGGGTGATCCTTACTGAGCACCGCTGCAGGTGACATGAACCCGTGGGGATGACACCCCTGTGGGTGAGTCAGCCTCTGGGGTGATCCATACTGAGCACCGCTGCAGCTGACATGAACCCGTGGGGATGACACCTCTGTGGGTGAGTCAGCCTCTTCTGTGATCCTTACTGAGCACTGCTGCAGGTGACATGCACCCGTGGGGATGACTCCCCTGTGAGTGAGTCAGCCTCTGGGGTGATTCTTACTGAGCACTGCTGCAGGTGACATGCACCCATGGGGATGACACCCCTGTGGGTGTGTCAGCCTCTGGGGTGATCCTTACTGAGCACCGCTGCAGGTGACATGCATCCATGGGGATGACACCCCTGTAAGTGAGTCAGCCTCTGGTGTGATCCTTACTGAGCACCGCTGCAGGTGACATGCACCCATGGGGATGACACCCCTGTGGGTGAGTCAGCCTCTGGGGTGATTCTTACTGAGCACCGCTTCAGGTGACAAGCACCTGTGCATATGACACCCCTTTGATTGAGTCAGCCTCTGGGGTGATCCTTACTGAGCACAACTGCAGGTGACATGCACCCATGGGGTTGACACCTCTGTGAGTGAGTCAACTCTGGTGTGATCCTTACTGAGCACCGCTGCAGGTGACATGCACCCATGGGGATGACACCCCTGTGAGTAAGTCAGCCTCTGGGGTGATCCTTACTGAGCACCGCTGCAGGTGACATGCACCCATGGGGATAATACCTCTGTGTGTGAGTCAGCCTCTGGGGTGATTCTTACTGAGCACCGCTTCAGGTGACAAGCACCTGGGCGTATGACAACCCTGTGATTGAGTCAGCCTCTGGGGTGATACTTTCTGAGTACCGCTGCAGGAGACATGACACCCCTATCGGTAAGTCAGCCTTGGGGTGATCCTTACTGTGCACCGCTGCAGGTGACATGCATCCATGGGGATGACACCCCTGTGAGTGAGTCAGCCTCTGGGGTGATCCTTACTGAGCAACGCTGCAGGAGGGAGACATGCACCCATTGGGATCACACCCCTGTGGGTGATTTAGTTTCTGGGGTGATCCTTACTAAGCACAGCTGCAGGTGACATGCAATCGTAGGGATGACACCCCTGTGAGTGAGTCAGCCTCTGGGGTGATCCTTACTGAGCACCGCTGCAGGTGACATGCACCCATGGGGATCACACCCCTGTGAGTGAGTCAGCCTCTGGGGTGATCCTTACTGAGCACCGCTGCAGCTGACATGCACCCGTGGGGATGACACCTCTGTGAGTGAGTCAGCCTCTGGGGAATCCTTACTGAGCATCGCTGCAGGTGACATACACCCGTGGGGATGACACCTCTGTGAGTGAGTCAGCCTCTGGGTAATCCTTACTGAGCATCGCTGCTGGTGACTTGCACCCATGGGGATGACACCCCTGTGAGTGAGTCAGCCTCTGGGGTGATCCTTACTAAGCACCCCTGCAGGTGACATGCACCCATGGGGATGACACCTCTGTGAGTGAGTCAGCGTCTGGGGTGATCCTTACTGAGCACCGCTGCAGCTGACATGCACCCGTGGGGATGACACCTCTGTGAGTGAGTCAGCCTCTGTGGTAATCCTTACTGAGCATCCCTGCAGGTGACATGCACCCGTGGGGATGACACCTCTGTGGGTGAGTTAGCCTCTGTGGTGATCCTTACTGAGCATCGCTGCCGGTGACATGCACCCATGGGGATGACACCCCTGTGAGTGAGACAGCCTCTGGGGTGATCCTTACTAAGCACCGCTGCAGGTAACATGCATCCATGGAGATGGCACCCCTGTGAGAAAGTTTGCCTCTGGGTTGATCCTTACTGAGCATCGCTGCAGGTGACATGCACCCATGGGGATGACACCCCTGTGAGTGAGTCAGCCTCTGGGGTGATCCTTACTGAGCACCGCTGCAGGTGACAGGCACCCTTGGGGATTTCACCCCTGTGAGTGAGTCAGCCTCTGAGGTGATCCTTACTGAGCACCGCTGCAGGTGACATGCACCCATGCGGATTTCACCCCATTGGGTGAGTCAACCTCTGGGGTGATCCTTACTGAGCACAGCTGCAGGTGACATGCACCCATAGGGATGACACCTCTCTGAGTGAGTCAGCCTCTGGGGTGATCCTTACTGAGCACCGCTGCAGGTGACATGCACCCATGGGGATGACACCTCTCTGAGTGAGTCAGCCTCTGGGGTGATCCTTACTGAGCACCGCTGCAGGTGACATGCACCCATGGGGATGACACCCCTGTGGGTGAGATAGCTTCTTGGGTGATCCTTACTGAGCACAGCTGCAGGTGACATGCACCCATGGGGATGACACCTCTGTGGGTGAGTCAGCCTCTGGGGTGATTCTTACTGAGCACCGCTGCAGGTGACAAGCACCTGTGCGTATGACACCCCTGTGAGTGAGTCAGCCTCTGGGGTGATCCTTACTGAGCAAAGCTGCAGGTGACATGAACCCATGGGGATGACACCCCTGTGATTGAGTCAGCCTCTGGGGTGATCCTTACTGAGCACTGCTGCAGGTGACATGCACACATGGGGATGACACCCCTGTGAGTGAGTCAACTCTAGTGTGATCGTTACTGAGCACCGCTGCAGGTGACATGCACCCATGGGGATGACACCTCTGTGGGTGAGTCAGCCTCTGTGGTGATCCTTTCTGAACACCACTGCAGGTGACAAGCACCTGTGGGAATGACACCCCTGTGAGTGAGTCAGCCTCTGGGGTGATCCTTACTGAGTAACGCTGCAGGTGACAAGCACCTGTGGGAATGACACCCCTGTGAGTGAGTCAGCCTCTGGGGTGATGCTTACTGAGTACCGCTGCAGGAGACATGACACCCCTATGGGTAAGTCAGCCTTGGGGTGATCCATACTGTGCTCCGCTGCAGGTGACATGCACCCGTGGTGATGATACCTCTGTGAGTGACTTAGCCTCAGGGGTGATCCTTACTGAGCACCGCTGCAGGTGACATGCATCCATGGGGATGACACCCCTGTGAGTTAGTCAGACTCTGGGGTGATCCTTACAGAGCATCGCTGCAGGTGACATGCACCCATGGGGATGACACCTCTGTGGGTGAGTCAGCCTCTGGGGTGATCCTTACTGAGCATCGCTGCAGGTGACATGCACCCATGGGTATGACACCCCTGTGGGTGAGTCAGCCTCTGGGGTGATCCTTACTGAGCACTGCTGCAGATGACATGCACCCATGGGGATGACACCCCTGTGGGTGAGATAGCTTTTTGGGTGATCCTTACTGAGCACAGCTGCAGGTGACATGCAACCGTGGGAATGACACCCCTGTGGGTGAGTCAGCCTCTGGGGTGATCCTTACTGAGCACCGCTGCAGGTGACATGCACCCGTGGGGATGACACCCCTGTGGGTGAGTCAGCCTCTGGGGTGATCCATACTGAGCACCGCTGCAGCTGACATGAACCCGTGGGGATGACACCTCTGTGGGTGAGTCAGCCTCTTCTGTGATCCTTACTGAGCACTGCTGCAGGTGACATGCACCCGTGGGGATGACTCCCCTGTGAGTGAGTCAGCCTCTGGGGTGATTCTTACTGAGCACTGCTGCAGGTGACATGCACCCATGGGGATGACACCCCTGTGGGTGTGTCAGCCTCTGGGGTGATCCTTACTGAGCACCGCTGCAGGTGACATGCATCCATGGGGATGACACCCCTGTAAGTGAGTCAGCCTCTGGTGTGATCCTTACTGAGCACCGCTGCAGGTGACATGCACCCGTGGGGATGACACCCCTGTGGGTGAGTCAGCCTCTGGGGTGATTCTTACTGAGCACCGCTTCAGGTGACAAGCACCTGTGCATATGACACCCCTTTGATTGAGTCAGCCTCTGGGGTGATCCTTACTGAGCACAACTGCAGGTGACATGCACCCATGGGGTTGACACCTCTGTGAGTGAGTCAACTCTGGTGTGATCCTTACTGAGCACCGCTGCAGGTGACATGCACCCATGGGGATGACACCCCTGTGAGTAAGTCAGCCTCTGGGGTGATCCTTACTGAGCACCGCTGCAGGTGACATGCACCCATGGGGATAATACCTCTGTGTGTGAGTCAGCCTCTGGGGTGATTCTTACTGAGCACCGCTTCAGGTGACAAGCACCTGGGCGTATGACAACCTTGTGATTGAGTCAGCCTCTGGGGTGATACTTTCTGAGTACCGCTGCAGGAGACATGACACCCCTATGGGTAAGTCAGCCTTGGGGTGATCCTTACTGTGCACCGCTGCAGGTGACATGCATCCATGGGGATGACACCTCTGTGAGTGAGTCAGCCTCTGGGGTGATCCTTACTGAGCAACGCTGCAGGAGACATGCACCCATTGGGATCACACCCCTGTGGGTGATTTAGTTTCTGGGGTGATCCTTACTAAGCACAGCTGCAGGTGACATGCAATCGTAGGGATGACACCCCTGTGAGTGAGTCAGCCTCTGGGGTGATCCTTACTGAGCACCGCTGCAGGTGACATGCACCCATGGGGATCACACCCCTGTGAGTGAGTCAGCCTCTGGGGTGATCCTTACTGAGCATCGCTGCAGGTGACATGCACCCATGGGGATGACACCTCTGTGGGTGAGACAGCCTCTGGGGTGATCTTTACTGAGCACCGCTGCAGGAGACATGCACCCATGGGGATCACACCCCTGTGAGTGAGTCAGCCTCTGGATTGATCCTTGCTGAGCACCGCTGCAGGTGACATGCACCCATGGGGATGACAACTCTGTGAGTGATTCAGCCTCTGGGGTGATCCTTACTGAGCACCGCTGCAGTTGACATGCACCCATGAGGTTGACACCCCTGTGAGTGAGTCAGCCTCTGGGGTGATATGCACCCATGGGGATGACACCTCTCTGAGTGTGTCAGACTCTGGGCTGATCCTTACTGAGCACTGCTGCAGGTGACATGCACCCTTGGGGATGACACCTCTCTGAGTGAGTCAACTCTGGTGTGATCCTTACTGAGCACCGCTGCAGGTGACATGCAATCGTAGGGATGACACCCCTGTGAGTGAGTCAGCCTCTGGGGTGATCCTTACTGAGCACCGCTGCAGGTGACATGCACCCATGGGGATCACACCCCTGTGAGTGAGTCAGCCTCTGGGGTGATCCTTACTGAGCACCGCTGCAGCTGACATGCACCCGTGGGGATGACACCTCTGTGAGTGAGTCAGCCTCTGGGGAATCCTTACTGAGCATCGCTGCAGGTGACATACACCCGTGGGGATGACACCTCTGTGAGTGAGTCAGCCTCTGGGTAATCCTTACTGAGCATCGCTGCTGGTGACTTGCACCCATGGGGATGACACCCCTGTGAGTGAGTCAGCCTCTGGGGTGATCCTTACTAAGCACCCCTGCAGGTGACATGCACCCATGGGGATGACACCTCTGTGAGTGAGTCAGCGTCTGGGGTGATCCTTACTGAGCACCGCTGCAGCTGACATGCACCCGTGGGGATGACACCTCTGTGAGTGAGTCAGCCTCTGTGGTAATCCTTACTGAGCATCCCTGCAGGTGACATGCACCCGTGGGGATGACACCTCTGTGGGTGAGTTAGCCTCTGTGGTGATCCTTACTGAGCATCGCTGCCGGTGACATGCACCCATGGGGATGACACCCCTGTGAGTGAGACAGCCTCTGGGGTGATCCTTACTAAGCACCGCTGCAGGTAACATGCATCCATGGAGATGGCACCCCTGTGAGAAAGTTTGCCTCTGGGTTGATCCTTACTGAGCATCGCTGCAGGTGACATGCACCCATGGGGATGACACCCCTGTGAGTGAGTCAGCCTCTGGGGTGATCCTTACTGAGCACCGCTGCAGGTGACAGGCACCCTTGGGGATTTCACCCCTGTGAGTGAGTCAGCCTCTGAGGTGATCCTTACTGAGCACCGCTGCAGGTGACATGCACCCATGCGGATTTCACCCCATTGGGTGAGTCAACCTCTGGGGTGATCCTTACTGAGCACAGCTGCAGGTGACATGCACCCATAGGGATGACACCTCTCTGAGTGAGTCAGCCTCTGGGGTGATCCTTACTGAGCACCGCTGCAGGTGACATGCACCCATGGGGATGACACCTCTCTGAGTGAGTCAGCCTCTGGGGTGATCCTTACTGAGCACCGCTGCAGGTGACATGCACCCATGGGGATGACACCCCTGTGGGTGAGATAGCTTCTTGGGTGATCCTTACTGAGCACAGCTGCAGGTGACATGCACCCATGGGGATGACACCTCTGTGGGTGAGTCAGCCTCTGGGGTGATTCTTACTGAGCACCGCTGCAGGTGACAAGCACCTGTGCGTATGACACCCCTGTGAGTGAGTCAGCCTCTGGGGTGATCCTTACTGAGCAAAGCTGCAGGTGACATGAACCCATGGGGATGACACCCCTGTGATTGAGTCAGCCTCTGGGGTGATCCTTACTGAGCACTGCTGCAGGTGACATGCACACATGGGGATGACACCCCTGTGAGTGAGTCAACTCTGGTGTGATCGTTACTGAGCACCGCTGCAGGTGACATGCACCCATGGGGATGACACCTCTGTGGGTGAGTCAGCCTCTGTGGTGATCCTTTCTGAACACCACTGCAGGTGACAAGCACCTGTGGGAATGACACCCCTGTGAGTGAGTCAGCCTCTGGGGTGATCCTTACTGAGTAACGCTGCAGGTGACAAGCACCTGTGGGAATGACACCCCTGTGAGTGAGTCAGCCTCTGGGGTGATGCTTACTGAGTACCGCTGCAGGAGACATGACACCCCTATGGGTAAGTCAGCCTTGGGGTGATCCATACTGTGCTCCGCTGCAGGTGACATGCACCCGTGGTGATGATACCTCTGTGAGTGACTTAGCCTCAGGGGTGATCCTTACTGAGCACCGCTGCAGGTGACATGCATCCATGGGGATGACACCCCTGTGAGTTAGTCAGACTCTGGGGTGATCCTTACAGAGCATCGCTGCAGGTGACATGCACCCATGGGGATGACACCTCTGTGGGTGAGTCAGCCTCTGGGGTGATCCTTACTGAGCATCGCTGCAGGTGACATGCACCCATGGGTATGACACCCCTGTGGGTGAGTCAGCCTCTGGGGTGATCCTTACTGAGCACTGCTGCAGATGACATGCACCCATGGGGATGACACCCCTGTGGGTGAGATAGCTTCTTGGGTGATCCTTACTGAGCACAGCTGCAGGTGACATGCAACCGTGGGAATGACACCCCTGTGGGTGAGTCAGCCTCTGGGGTGATCCTTACTGAGCACCGCTGCAGGTGACATGCACCCGTGGGGATGACACCCCTGTGGGTGAGTCAGCCTCTGGGGTGATCCATACTGAGCACCGCTGCAGCTGACATGAACCCGTGGGGATGACACCTCTGTGGGTGAGTCAGCCTCTTCTGTGATCCTTACTGAGCACTGCTGCAGGTGACATGCACCCGTGGGGATGACTCCCCTGTGAGTGAGTCAGCCTCTGGGGTGATTCTTACTGAGCACTGCTGCAGGTGACATGCACCCATGGGGATGACACCCCTGTGGGTGTGTCAGCCTCTGGGGTGATCCTTACTGAGCACCGCTGCAGGTGACATGCATCCATGGGGATGACACCCCTGTAAGTGAGTCAGCCTCTGGTGTGATCCTTACTGAGCACCGCTGCAGGTGACATGCACCCGTGGGGATGACACCCCTGTGGGTGAGTCAGCCTCTGGGGTGATTCTTACTGAGCACCGCTTCAGGTGACAAGCACCTGTGCATATGACACCCCTTTGATTGAGTCAGCCTCTGGGGTGATCCTTACTGAGCACAACTGCAGGTGACATGCACCCATGGGGTTGACACCTCTGTGAGTGAGTCAACTCTGGTGTGATCCTTACTGAGCACCGCTGCAGGTGACATGCACCCATGGGGATGACACCCCTGTGAGTAAGTCAGCCTCTGGGGTGATCCTTACTGAGCACCGCTGCAGGTGACATGCACCCATGGGGATAATACCTCTGTGTGTGAGTCAGCCTCTGGGGTGATTCTTACTGAGCACCGCTTCAGGTGACAAGCACCTGGGCGTATGACAACCCTGTGATTGAGTCAGCCTCTGGGGTGATACTTTCTGAGTACCGCTGCAGGAGACATGACACCCCTATGGGTAAGTCAGCCTTGGGGTGATCCTTACTGTGCACCGCTGCAGGTGACATGCATCCATGGGGATGACACCCCTGTGAGTGAGTCAGCCTCTGGGGTGATCCTTACTGAGCAACGCTGCAGGAGACATGCACCCATTGGGATCACACCCCTGTGGGTGATTTAGTTTCTGGGGTGATCCTTACTAAGCACAGCTGCAGGTGACATGCAATCGTAGGGATGACACCCCTGTGAGTGAGTCAGCCTCTGGGGTGATCCTTACTGAGCACCGCTGCAGGTGACATGCACCCATGGGGATCACACCCCTGTGAGTGAGTCAGCCTCTGGGGTGATCCTTACTGAGCATCGCTGCAGGTGACATGCACCCATGGGGATGACACCTCTGTGGGTGAGACAGCCTCTGGGGTGATCTTTACTGAGCACCGCTGCAGGAGACATGCACCCATGGGGATCACACCCCTGTGAGTGACTCAGCCTCTGAATTGATCCTTGCTGAGCACCGCTGCAGGTGACATGCACCCATGGGGATGACAACTCTGTGAGTGATTCAGCCTCTGGGGTGATCCTTACTGAGCACCGCTGCAGTTGACATGCACCCATGAGGTTGACACCCCTGTGAGTGAGTCAGCCTCTGGGGTGATATGCACCCATGGGGATGACACCTCTCTGAGTGTGTCAGACTCTGGGCTGATCCTTACTGAGCACTGCTGCAGGTGACATGCACCCTTGGGGATGACACCTCTCTGAGTGAGTCAACTCTGGTGTGATCCTTACTGAGCACCGCTGCAGGTGACATGCACCCATGGGGATGACACCCCTGTGAGTTAGTCAGCCTCTGGGGTGATCCTTACTGAGCACCGCTGCAGGTGACATGCACCCATGGGGATAATAACCCTGTGGGTGAGTCAGCTTCTGGGGTGATCCTTTCTGAGTACCGCTGCAGGAGACATGACACCCCTATGGGTAATTCAGCCTTGGGGTGATCCTTACTGTGCACCGCTGCAGGTGACATGCATCCATGGGGATGACACCCCTGCGAGTTAGTCAGACTCTGGGGTGATCCTTACAGAGCATCGCTGCAGGAGACATGCACCCATGGAGATGACACCCCTGTGGGTGAGTCAGCCTCTGGGGTGATCCTTACTGAGCACTGCTGCATGTGACACGCACGCGTGGGGATGACACCCCTGTGAGTGAGTCAGCCTCTGGGGTGATTCTTACTGAGCACCGCTTCAGGTGACAAGCACCTGTGCGTATGACACCCCTTTGATTGAGTCAGCCTCTGGGGTGATCCTTACTGTGCACCGCTGCAGGTGACATGCATCCATGGGGATGACACCTCTGTGAGTAAGTCAGCCTCTGGTGTAATCCTTACTGAGCACCGCTACAGGTGACATGCATCCATGGGGATGACACCCCTGCGAGTTAGTCAGACTCTGGGGTGATCCTTACTGAGCACCGCTGCAGGTGACATGCACCCATGGGGATAATACCTCTGTGGGTGAGTCAGCCTCTGGGGTGATTCTTAATGAGCACCGCTTCAGGTGACAAGCACCCATGGGGATGATACCTCTGTGGGTCAGTCAGCCTCTGGGGTGATCCTTACTGAGCACCACCACAGGTGACATGCAAGCGTGGGAATGACACCTCTGTGGGTGAGTCAGCCTCTGGGGTGATCCTTACTGAGCACCACTGCAGGTGACATGCAGGCGTGGGGATGACACCTCTGTGAGTGAGTCAGCCTCTGGGTGATCCTTGTTGATCAACGCTGCATGTGACATGCAACCGTGGGAATGACACCCCTGTGTGTGAGTCAGCCTCTGGTGTGATCCTTACTGAGCACCGCTGCAGGTGACATGCACCCATGGGGATGACACCTCTGTGAGTGAGTCAGCCTCTGGGTGATCCTTATTGATCAACGCTGCATGTGACATGCACACGTGTGGATGACACCCCTGTGAGTGAGTCAGACTCTGGGATGATCTTTACTGAGCACCGCTGCAGGTGACATGCACCCATGGGGATGACACCCCTGTAATTGAGTCAGCCTCTGGGGTGATCCTTACTGAGCACCGCCGCAGGTGACATGCACCAATGGGAATGACACCCCTGTGGGTGAGTCAGCCTCTGTGGTGATCCTTACTGAGCACCGCTGCCGGTGACAAGCACCTGTGGGTATGAAACCCCTGTGAGTGAGTCTGCCTCTGGGGTGATCCTTACTGAGCACCGCTGCAGGTGACTAGCACCTGTGGGTATGACACCTCTGTGAGTGAGTCAGCCTCTGAGGTGAACCTTACTGAGCATCGCTGCAGGTGACATGCACCCATGGGATGACACCCCTGTAGGTGAGTCAGCCTCTGGGGTGATCCTTACTGAGCACCGCCGCAGGTGACATGCACCCATGGGATGACACCCCTGTAGGTGAGTCAGCATCTGGGGTGATCCTTACTGAGCACCGCTGCAGGTGACATGCACCCATGGGGATAACACCCTTGTGGTTGAGTCAGCCTCTGGGGTGATCTTTACTGAGCACCGCTGCAGGTGACATGCACCAGTGGGGATGACACCGCTGTGCGTGAGTCAGTCTCTAGGGTGATCCTTACTGAGCACCGCTGCAGGTGACATGCACCCATGGGGATGACACTCCTGTAAGTGATTCAGCCTCTGGGGTGACCCTTACTGAGCACCGCTGCAGGTGACATGAACCCATGAGGATAACACCCCTGTGAGTGAGTCAGCCTCTGGGGTGATCCTTACTGAGCACTGCTGCAGGTGACATGCACCCTTGGGGATGACACCCCTGTGGGTGAGTCTGCCTCTGGGGTGATCCTTACTGAGAACCGCTGCAGGTGGCATGCACCCATGGGGATCACACCCCTGTGAGTGAGTCAGCCTCTGGGGTGATCCTTACTGAGCATCGCTGCAGGTGACATGCACCCATGGGGATGACACCTCTGTGGGTGAGACAGCCTCTGGATTGATCCTTGCTGAGCACCGCTGCAGGTGACATGCACCCATGGGGATGACACCTCTGTGGGTGAGTCAGCCTCTGGGGTGATCCTTACTGAGCACCACTGCAGGTGACATGCAAGCGTGGGAATGACACCTCTGTGGGTGAGTCAGCCTCTGGGGTGATCCTTACTGAGCACTGCTGCAGGTGACATGCACCCATGGGGATGACACCCTTGTGGGTGAGTCAGCCTCTGGGGTGATCCTTACTGAGCACCGCTGCAGGTGACATGCAACCGTGGGAATGACACCCCTGTGAGTGAGTCAGCCTCTGGGGTGATCCTTACTGAGCAAAGCTGCAGGTGACATGCACCCATGGGGATGACACCTCTGTGAGTGAGTCAGCCTCTGGGTGATCCTTATTGATCAACGCTGCAGGTGACATGCACCCATGGGGATGACACCTCTGTGGGTGAGTCAGCCTCTGTGGTGATCCTTACTGAGCACCGCTGCAGGTGACATACACCCGTGGGGATGACACCCTTGTGAGTGAGTCAGCCTCTGGGGTGATCCTTACTGAGCTTCGCTGCAGGTGACATGCACCCATGGGGATTTCACCCCTGTGGGTGAGTCAACCTCTGGGGTGATCCTTACTGAATACTGCTGCAGGTGACATGCACCCATGAGGATAACACCCCTGTGAGTGAGTCAGCCTCCGGGGTGATCCTTACTGAGCACTGCTGCAGGTGACATGCACCCTTGGGGATGACACCCCTGTGGGTGAGTCTGCCTCTGGGGTGATCATTACTGAGAACCGCTGCAGGTGACATGCACCCATGGGGATCACACCCCTGTGAGTGAGTCAGCCTCTGGGGTGATCCTTACTGAGCATCGCTGCAGGTGACATGCACCCATGGGGATGACACCTCTGTGGGTGAGACAGCCTCTGGGGTGATCGTTACTGAGCACCACTGCAGGAGACATGCACCCATGGGAATCACACCCCTGTGAGTGAGTCAGCCCCTGGATTGATCCTTGCTGAGCACCGCTGCAGGTGACATGCACCCATGGGGATGACATCTCTGTGGGTGAGTCAGCCTCTGGGGTGATCCTTACTGAGCACAGCTGCAGCTGACATGCACCCATGAGGATGACACCCCTGTGAGTGAGTCAGCCTCTGGGGTGATCCTTCCTGAGAGCCGCTGCAGGTGACATGCACCCATGGGGATGACACCTCTCTGAGAGTGTCAGACTCTGGGCTGATCCTTACTGAGCACTGCCGCTGCGGGTGACATGCACCCGTGGGGATGACACGCCTGTGTGTGAGTTAGCCTCTGGGGTGATCCTTACTGAGCACCGCTGCAGGTGACATGCACCCATGGGGATGACACCTCTCTGAATGAGTCTGCCTCTGGGGTGATCCTTTCTGAGCACCTCTACAGGTGACATGCACCCATGGGGATGACACCTCTCTGAGTGTGTCAGACTCTGGGCTGATCCTTACTGAGCACTGCCGCTGCGGGTGACATGCACCCGTGGGAATGACACCCCCTGTGCGTGAGTCAGTCTCTAGGGTGATTCTTACTGAGCACCGCTGCAGGTGACATGCACCCGTGGGAATGACACCCCTGTGCGTGAGTCAGTCTCTAGGGTGATCCTTACTGAGCACCGCTGCAGGTGACATGCACCCGTGGGAATGACAGCCCTGTGATTGAGTCAGCCTCTGGGGTGACCCTTACTGAGCACCGCTGCAGGTGACATGCACCTATGAGGATGACACCCCTGTGAGTGAGTCAGCCTCTGGGGTGATCCTTACTGAGCACCGCTGCAGGTGACATGCACCCGTTGGGATGACACCCCTGTGAGTGAGTCAGCCTCTGGGGTGATCCTTACTGAGCACTGCTGCATGTGACACGCACGCGTGGGTATGACACCCCTGTGGGTGAGTCAGCCTCTGGGGTGATCCTTACTGAGCACCGCTGCAGGTGACATACAACCGTGGGGATGACACCCATGTGGGTGAGTCGGCCTCTGGGGTGATCCTTACTGAGCACCGCTGCAGGTGACATGCACCCATGGAGATGACACCTCTGTGAGTGAGTCAGCCTCTGGTGTGATCCTTACTGAGCACCGCTGCAGGTGACATGCAACCATGGGAATGACACCTCTGTGGGTGAGTCAGCCTCTGGGGTGATACCTACTGAGCACGGTTGCAGGAGACATGCACCCATGGGGATGACACCTCTGTGGATGAGTCAGCCTCTGGATTGATCCTTACTGAGCACCGCTGCAGGTGACAGGCGCCCATGGGGATGACACCCCTGTGGGTGAGTCAGATTCTGGGGTGATCCTTATTGAGCACTGCTGCAGGTGACAGGCGCCCATGGGGATGACACCTCTGTGAGTGAGTTAGCCTCTGGGGTGATCCTTACTGAGCACCGCTGCAGTTGATATGCAACCTTGGGGATGACACCCCTGTGGGTGAGTCAGCCTCTGGGGTGATCCTTACTGAGCACCGTTGCAGGTGACATGCACCCATGGGGATGACACCTCTGTGGGTGAGTCAGCCTCTGGTGTGATCCTATCTGAGCACCACCACAGGTGACATGCAACCGTGGGAATGACACCCCTGTGAGTGAGTCAGCCTCTGGGTGATGCTTGTTGATCAACGCTGCATGTGACATGCAACCATGGGAATGACACCCCTGTGGGTGAGTCAGCCTCTGGTGTGATCCTTACTGAGCACCGCTGGAGGTGACATGCACCCATGGGGATGACACCTCTGTGAGTGAGTCAGCCTCTGGGATGATCTTTACTGAGCACCGCTGCAGGTGACATGCACCCGTGGTGATGACACCCCTGTGAGTGAGTCAACCTGTGAGGTGAACCTTACTGAGCATCGCTGCAGGTGACATGCACCCATGGGGATGACACCCCTGTAGGTGAGTCAGCCTCTGGGGTGATCCTTCCTGAGCACCGCCGCAGGTGACATGCACCAATGGGAATGACACCCCTGTGGGTGAGTCAGCCTCTGGGGTGATCCTTACTGAGCACCGCTGCAGGTGACAAGCACCTGTGGGTATGAAACCCCTGTGAGTGAGTCTGCCTCTGGGGTGATCCTTACTGTGCACCGCTGCAGGTGACATGCACCCGTGGGGATGACACCCCTGTGAGTGAGTCAGCCTCTGGGGTGATCCTTACTGAGCACCGCTGCAGGTGACATGCACCCGTGGGGATGACACCCGTGTGAGTGAGTCAGCCTCTGAGGTGAACCTTACTGATCACCGCTGCAGGTGACATGCACCCATGGGGATGACACCCCTGTGGGTGAGTCAGCCTCTGAAGTGATCCTTACTGAGCACCGCTGCAGGTGACTTACACCCATGGGGATGACACCCTTGTGGTTGAGTCAGCCTCTGGGGTGATCTTTACTGAGCACCGCTGCAGGTGACATGCACCCATGGGGATGACACCCCTGTAAGTGATTCAGCCTCTGGGGTGACCCTTACTGAGCACCGCTGCAGGTGGCATGCACCCATGGGGATCACACCCCTGTGAGTGAGTCAGCCTCTGGGGTGATCCTTACTGAGTACTGCTGCAGGTGACATGCACCCTTGGGGATTACACCCCTGTGGGTGAGTCTGCCTCTGGGGTGATCCTTACTGAGAACCGCTGCAGGTGGCATGCACCCATGGGGATCACACCCCTGTGAGTGAGTCAGCCTCTGGGGTGATCCTTACTGAGCATCGCTGCAGGTGACATGCACCCATGGGGATGACACCTCTGTGGGTGAGACAGCCTCTGGATTGATCCTTGCTGAGCACCGCTGCAGGTGACATGCACCCATGGGGATGACAACTCTGTAGGTGAGTCAGCCTCTGGGGTGATCCTTACTGAACACCGCTGCAGGTGACATGCACCCATGAGGATGACACCCCTGTGAGTGAGTCAGCCTCTGGGGTGAACCTTCCTGAGCGCCGCTGCAGGTGAAATGCACCTATGGGGATGACACCTCTCTGAGTGTGTCAGACTCTGGGGTGATCCTTACTGAGCACTGCCGCTGCGGGTGACATGCACCCGTGGGGATGACACCCCTGTGAGTGAGTCAGCCTCTGGGGTCATCCTTACTGAGCACTGCTGCAGGTGACATGCACCCTTGGGGATGACACCTCTCTGAGTGAGTCTGCCTCTGGGGTGATCCTTTCTGAGCACCGCTGCAGGTGACATGCACCTGTTGGGATGACAACCCTGTGGGTGAGTCAGCCTCTGGGGTGACCCTTACTGAGCAGTGCTGCAGGTGACATGCATCCGTGGGGATAACACCCCTGTGCGTGAGTCAGTCTCTAGGGTGATCCTTACTGAGCACCGCTGCAGGTGACATGCACCCATGGGGATGACACCTCTGTGAGTGAGTCAGCCTCTGGGGTGATCCTTACTGAGCACCGCTGCAGGTGACATGCACCCATGGGGATGACACCTCTGAGTGAGTCAGCCTCTGGGGTGATCCTTACTGAGCACCGCTGCAGGTGACATGCACCCATGGGGATGACACCTCTGTGAGTGAGTCAGCGTATGGGGAGATCCTTACTGAGCATCGCTGCAGCTGACATGCACCCGTGGGGATGACCACTCTGTGAGTGAGTCAGCCTCTGGGGTGATCCTTACTGAGCACCGCTGCAGGTGACATGCACCAGTTGGGATGACCACTCTGTGAGTGAGTCAGACTCTGGGGTGATCCTTACTGAGCATCGCTGAAGGTGACATGCACCCATGGGGATGACACCTCTGTGGGTGAGACAGCTTCTGGGTTGATCCTTATAGAGCACCGCTGCATGTGACATGCACCCGTGGGGATGACACCCATGTGGGTGAGTCAGCCTCTGGGGTGATCCTTACTGAGCAACGCTGCAGGTGACATGCGCCCATGGGGATGACACCTCTGTGGGTGAGTCAGCCTCTGGGGTGATCCTTACTGAGCAACGCTGCAGGTGACATGCGCCCATGGAGATGACACCTCTGTGAGTGAGTCAGCCTCTGGGGTGATCCTTACTGAGCACCCCTGCAGATGATATGCACCCATGGGGATGAAACCCCTGAGGGTGAGTCAGTCTCTGGGGTGATCTTTACTGAGCACCGCTGCAGGTGACATACACTCGTGGGGATGACACCCCTGTGGGTGAGTCAGCCTCTGGGGTGATCCTTTCTAAGTACTGCTGCAGGTGACATGCACCCATGAGGATGACACCCCTGTGAGTGAGTCAGCCTCTGGGGTGATCCATACTCAGCACCGCTGCAGCTGACATGAACCCGTGGGGATGACACCTCTGTGGGTGAGTCAGCCTCTGGGGTCTCTGGGGTGATCCTTACTGAGCACGACTGCAGGTGACATGCACCCATGGGGATGACACCCTTGTGGGTGAGTTAGTTTCTGGGGTGATCCTTACTGAGCATCGCTGCAGGTGACATGCACCCAGTCGATGAAACCCATGTGAGTGAGTCAGCCTCTGGAGTGATCCTTACTGAGCACCGCTGCAGGCGACAAGCTCCTGTGGGAATGACACCCCTGTGGGTGAGTCAGCCTCTTCTGTGATCCTTACTGAGCATCGCTGCAGGTGACATGCACCCATGTGGATGACAACTCTGTGAGTGAGTCAGCCTCTGTGGTGATCCTTTCTGAGCACCGCTGCAGATGACAAGCACCCATGGGGATGACACCCCTGTGGGTGTGTCAGCCTCTGGGGTGATCCTTACTGAGCACCATTGCAGGTGACATGCACCCATGGGGATGACACCCCTGTGGGTGACTTAGTTTCTGGGGTGATCCTTACTGAGCACCGTTGCAGGTGACATGCAACCGTGGGAATGACACCTCTGTGGGTGAGTCAGCCTCTGGGGTGATCCTTAATGAGCACCGCTGCAGGTGACATGTACCCATGGGGATGACACCCCTGTGGGTGAGATAGCTTCTTGGGTGATCCTTACTGAGCACAGCTGCAGGTGACATGCAACCGTGGGAATGACACCCCTATGGGTGAGTCAGCCTCTGGGGTGATCCTTACTGAGCACAGCTGCAGGTGACATGCACCCATGGGGTTGACACCTCTGTGGGTGAGTCAGCCTCTGGGGTGATCCTTACTGAGCACCGCTGCAGGTGACATGCACCCACGGGGATGACACCCCTGTGAGTGAGTCAGCCTCTGGGGTGATCCTTACTGAGCACCGCTGCAGGTGACATGCACCCATGGGGATGACACCCCTGTGAGTGAGTCAGCCTCTGGGGTGATCCTTACTGAGCACCGCTGCAGGTGACATGCACCCATGGGGATAATACCCCTGTGAGTGAGTTAGCCTCTGGGGTGATCCTTACTGAGCACCGCTGCAGGTGACATGCACCCATGGGGATGACACCTCTCTGAGTGAGTCAGCCTCTGGGGTGATCCTTACTGAGTAACTCTGCAGGTGACAAGCACCTGTGGGAATGACACCCCTGTGAGTGAGTCAGCCTCTGGGGTGATCCTTACTGTGCACCGCTGCAGGTGACATGCATCCATGGGGATGACAACCCTGTGCGTGAGTCAGCCTCTGGGGTGATCCTTACTGAGCACTGCTGCAGGTGACATGCATCCATGGGGATGACACCCCTGTGAGTAAGTCAGCCTTTGGGGTGATCCTAACTGAGCACCGCTGCAGTTGATATGCACCCATGGGGATATGACACCCCTGTGAGTGAGTCAGCCTCTGGGGTGATCCTTACTGAGCACCGTTGCAGATGACATGCACCCATGGGGATGACACCCCTGTGGGTGAGTCAGCCTCTGGTGTGATCCTTACTGAACACCGCTGCAGGTGACATGCACCCGTGGGAATGACACCCCTGAGAGTGAGTCAGCCTCTGGGGTGATGCTTACTGAGTACCGCTGCAGGAGACATGACACCCCTATGGGTAAGTCAGCCTTGGGGTGATCCTTACTGTGCTCCGCTGCAGGTGACATGCACCCGTGGTGATGATACCCCTGTGAGTGACTTAGCCTCTGGGGTGATCCTTACTGAGCACCGCTGCAGGTGACATGCATCCATGGGGATGACACCCCTGTGAGTTGGTCAGACTCTGGGGTGATCCTTACTGAGCACTGCTGCCGGTGACATGCACCCATGGGGATGACACCCTTGTGAGTGAGTCAGCCTCTGGGGTGATCCTTACTGAACACCGCTGCAGGTGACATGCAACCGTGGGAATGACACCCCTGTAAGTGAGTCAGCCTCTGGGGTGATCCTTACTGAGCAAAGCTGCAGGTGACATGTGTGACACCCCAGGGGTCTGGTTGCCACAGTGATAGAGATATTACGTCTGAGAGCAGGTGGGAGGTTTCTTGGTCAGGGATCCTATGCATGCCACACCTCCTGCCCAGTCCTGGGAGGGGAAGAGCTTCCCCTATATAAACCTGGGGCTGAGGCAGGGTTATTGTAGAGAAGAAGCAGAGAAAAGAAGCAAATATAGGAAGAAACAACAGGAGCTCTGTGGGAGCAGTGTTACAAGGAGTCAGGGGCTGGCAGCTGCAGAGCTCGCCCTGACTGAGAAGATTTCTTACCGGACCCGGAGTCCGAGGCTGTGGGGACTAACTCCTACCCAGCAGCAGAATCCGTCAGGCAGGGGATTCCAGGTCCTCTGGCCAAGAAACCTGAAGGCACGGTCACACGCATGGGACCAGCACCGCCATCGTGGAGCGGAAGCTACTAGAAGGCCCCGAGTCACCGGCCATACGGGTGAGCACCACACGGCACACTCAGGGACGTGGGCTACTTTTACCCGCCTCTAGCAAGGTAGCCAGAAGAGTACAGTTAGTTTGGGAGGCCTACAACTTCGCCTGGCCAGGGGAGATCCCATCTGCTCAAGGACTGACCAGGCCCCAATCGCTAGCCAGTACTCCGGGAGGGTCTATCTTTGTCACCAGTAAAGACCCTGAACTACACAGTACCGTCTCCGAGTGGTTCCTGCTACCCCCATCATCCACGTCGGCTGCCCTGAGGCCATACCCCGCCCGTTGGGGGTTATACTATCACGCTGCACAATTCTACACCGGCCTCAGCGGTCTGCCCTGCAGCGACAGCTCCATAGCTGCAAATCAACGGGTGGCGTAGTCGACACTCCAATAACATCTATCAAGACTGCCACACACTGAGTTGACTCCCTGGGCACGGACCGGGTCCCCGCCACTCGGAGACTACAACCCTCATCTGATCCGGTTCCGGGTAAGCCCCCGTGCGCGAGACGCTGCGCGACACAGCAGGCCCAGGGGCGCGTCAACTTTTGGCGTAGTCGGCAGGATTTCGTGCCCGCAACCACCGGGTACTGCGTGCCTGAAAAAGAGACTTTTAAAACTTACCTGTGGTGAAGATTCCCGCCATCCGGCGCCATCTTCAGCCTTCTTCCCGCCATCGGTGAAGATTCCCGCCATCCGGCGCCATCTTCAGCCTTCTTCCCGCCATCCGTGAAGTTTTCCCGCCATCCGGCGCTATCTTCAGCCTTCTTCCCGCCATCCGTGGAGTTTTCCCGCCGTTGGACGCCATCTTGGGGACGCCGCGCGGGAAGAAGAGGGGCGTGGACTCCGAAAACGCGCGAAAACTGAAGCCCCGCCTCACGTCCGGACGTCGCGTAAGGTCCTGGAAGGAGCCCAGCAGACGCCGACGTCACAGGAGCGCGACGGAAGGTCCTCAACCCTGACGATCCACTGCGGAGCCGCGGCCTACGGAAGAGGATCATCGCAAGGTAGGCCACGGTCCACTAGGGGGGAGAAGGATGTCGGATACGGAGGAGAGCTTCACCGCTCCAACCCCCGCCAGCGCCACCGCTGTCGCGGTCATGCCTTTCACCATGCCCTATATCCCGGGAGCAGCATGGCTACGCCAGTACTCAGGGGAGTCACATACCCTGCAGGACTTTAGAGAAAAACTGGATAGCCTCTTCCAGGTGTACCCCCTCACAGAAGAGCAAAAAGTAAGCATCCTGGTGGCCCAATTAACCGGGGCAGCCCAAAGGGAGGTAAAGTCCTGGCCACCTGGGGGGAGGACTGTCGCAGGGATACTAACCCGGCTGAGGGACACCTTTGATACCCGCACCTCAGCCGAGATCAAGCTTAGATTCTACGGGTGCAAACAGCGGGCACATGAGAGTATAAGGGACTATGCCCTGAACCTACAAGAGGCCCTGAGAGCCATTAAGCAGACCGACCCTGACGGCGTGGGAGACGAGGACAGGCTGTTAACTGAACAATTTATAGAGGGTTTATATTGCAATGCCCACCGAACCCAGTTGCGGGCAATGGCCTTACAGGACCCTCATCTGGGATTTGCACAGTTCAAGGACAGAGCCATCCGGGTGCTCCGAGAACCGGCACCAGGTGGCGTTGTGACCCACAGACGCCCCACTACCACCTACCACCAGGAGGCGGCGCCCTTGTCGGCAGGGCCTGTGGGAGCTGATGCGCAGGCTTTGAGCAATGACTCGGCTCCAGACCTGCACCATCAGGTCCAAGAGCTAGCTAAAAGCGTTGCTGCGCTAACCCGAACTGTGCAGTCTTTACAGGTTTCCACTCCAGGGAAGATCCAGCTGGCATCCGGACCGGAGGACATCCCGTGGCGTCGACCAAGGAGGACCCCACCGGCCAGAGGAAGACCCAGCGACCGATACAACGAGGACGGACAACCCATCTGCCGCCGCTGCAATCAACCCGGACATATGGCAAGGTACTGTCCTTTAAACTGGCACAACCTAGGGTAGAGGGCCAACCCCTAGGAAAAAGATCATCAGGCCCATCGAACTGGCGCGACAAATATGTGGGAGGACGTCCAGTCTTACCAGTGGTACTGGATGGCATTCCTATGAGTGCCCTACTGGACACCGGGTCACAGGTCACCACCATCCCGTACGTGCTCTTCAAGCAGTACTGGAATGACTCGGATATTACCCGCTACCCTGACGACGATTTGAGTATCATCGCCAGCAATGGTCAGCCCGTGCCACAGATCGGATTTAAAGAGGTGACCATTAAAATTGGTAGAGTTGAACTGGCAGCACAGGGACTGATCATTGTAGACATTGACAAACACGAGAGTCACCCAAAGATAACTCTAGGAACTAATGTAATTGAAAATTGTCTTGCAGAGGTGATTTTCCTTTTACAGCAGGTTGCCAAGAACGCCAGCTCCGGCGAGCAGCGAGTGCTCCAAAAAGAGATCCGGGCACTGATGCGACGGCAACAGGTGGAACTCTCCGGCGGTGAGATTGGTAGCGTGAGAATGTGTGACCCTTTCCCTATTGCCATGCCCCCAAAAAGTGAAATGATGATTTGGTGCCGGGCAGCTATTGGTCTGAGAGGTAGAGATTACCAGGCAATGGTAGAACCAGTTTACTCAGACAGTAGGCCCACCATCTTGACAGCACGGGGGGTGGTTAATGTACGCCATGGGAGGGTGCCCGTTCGCATAATCAATATCGGGAAGAGGGAAGTGTACCTGCCCCGGTATGCCACGCTAGCCAAATTATATACCATTAACCAAAATGCTATACAATCTGTGGAACCCTTGCCTCCATCTCACCCGGAGGAAGGTAACGGCTCTAAGAAAACAATGGAGGACTGGTGTCAGCAACTACATTTGGGTACTGACTCCACTCCCTCACACCAGAAACAGGGAGTCTATCGGGTGGTTCAAGAGTACGAGAGAGTGTTTAGTAAACACCCGTTAGACTTCGGGCGAGTCAAGGGGGTAGAACACCACATCCCCACGGGAGACCATCCTCCCATAAAAGAGAGGTATCGACCCGTACCCCCTGCACACTACCAACACGCCAAGGGGATGCTTAGAGACATGAAGGAGGCTGGGGTGATCAGGGATAGCTGTAGCCCCTGGGCAGCTCCACTAGTCTTAGTCAAAAAGAAAGACAACACCATGAGGATGTGTGTAGATTACCGGAAAATCAACCGTATCACACACAAGGATGCGTACCCCTTACCAAGGATAGAGGAGTCTTTGGCTGCTTTAAGATCTGCTAACTTCTTCTCTACCTTGGATCTCACTAGTGGGTACTGGCAGGTTCCTGTAGCAGAGGCGGACCGGGAGAAGACCGCATTCAACACCCCGATGGGACTTAGCGAGTTTACCTGCATGCCGTTCGGACTCTGCAACGCACCAGGAACCTTCCAACGATTAATGGAGTGCTGTCTGGGCCACAGAAACTTTAAGACGGTCCTGTTGTACCTGGACGATGTCATCGTATATTCCAAGACTTATGAGGACCACCTGAAACACCTGGCGGAAGTGTTCGAAGCTCTGGCAAGCTACGGCCTAAAGGTGAAACCCTCCAAGTGTCACCTCCTGAAACCAAAGGTGCAGTACCTGGGACACGTGGTGAGCACTGACGGAGTGGCTCCCGACCCTGATAAGATCACCGCAATTAAGGAATGGCCAAGTCCCTCCAGTGTAAAGGAAGTGCGGCAGTTCCTCGGGTTGGTAGGCTACTACCGCAGGTTCATCCCCGGTTTCACCAAAAAGGCAGCTCCTATGCAGGACCTCCTGATAGGCCAGTCCCGGAAGGCCAAGAACCAGAAGCCGCCCTTCAGATGGGAGAAGTTGGAAGAAGAGTCCTTCCGCCAGCTGAAGATGGCCCTCACGGGGGATGAAATCCTGGCGTACCCGGATTACAACCAGCCCTTTATCCTCTACACTGACGCAAGTAACATCGGGCTAGGAGCCGTGCTGTCCCAGATCCAGCAGGGGAAAGAACGAGTAATCGCTTACGCCAGCCGAAAACTGCGACCCACCGAGAGAAACCCTGAGAATTACAGCTCATTTAAGCTAGAGTTCCTGGCAGTGGTGTGGGCAGTCACCGAACGCTTTAAGCACTACCTCGCTTCGTCCCGGTTCGTCGTGTACACGGATAACAACCCGTTGACACACCTGGACACGGCAAGACTCGGTGCCCTAGAGCAGAGATGGATGGCCCGCCTGTCCAACTACGAGTTCACCATCAAATACCGGGCAGGACGCTCCAATACCAACGCGGACGCCCTGTCCAGGATGCCAAACCTACCGGACGTAGGAGAAGATCCAGAGGGACTGGAAGAAGTCGAACTCCCCGCGTTTCACCGTCATGGGACTATCCAGTATTCCCATCGGGTAAGGAGTAAGCAAGGCGCTACGCTTAACCCCTTACCTCACTACAACTGGGCGGAAACACAAGACAGTGACCCTGCCGTCGGGCTGGTGAAGGAGATGCTGACTCGGCCAGAGGCTCGCCTTGACCCAGACGCTCCGGAGGAAGCCAAGCAACTGTGGGCTGAGAAGAGTCGACTGTTCCTTTACAAGGGGAAGTTGTGCCGCAGAATGGTTAACTCCCGGACGCATGAACTAATCTGGCAAGTAGTGGTGCCACGAAGAGACGCAGCCATGGTGATGGAGGCATACCACGACGGGGCTGGACACTTCGGATGGAAGAAGCTGGAGTTCCTGCTGCGCGAGCGGTTCCACTGGGTAGGCATGAGGGGAACCATCGAGAGGTGGTGCAGAGACTGTGGCCCGTGCAACCTAAGAAGGAAGGACTGTGCCAGCCAGAAGACTCCCCTGCAGTCCATCGTCACCCGGCAGCCGTTGGAACTGGTAGCCTTGGATCATGTAAAACTGACCCCAAGCAGAAGTGGCTACGTCTACGCACTAACCATCGTGGATCACTACTCCCGGTTCTTGGTTGTCGTCCCCGTCAAGGACTTAACAGCTCGAACAGCAGCGACAGCCTTCCAGCAGCATTTCTGCCGTCCACACGGGTACCCGGACCAAGTGTTGACAGACCAGGGACCTGCCTTTGAAGCGGAGGTCTTCCAAGAATTCTGCACTCTGTATGGCTGCCGGAAGATAAGGACGACACCCTATCATCCGCAAACTAATGGACTTTGTGAAAAAATGAACCAGGTGGTAATGGATCTTCTGAAAACGTTGCCCCTGGAAGAACGCGGTCTGTGGCCTGAGAAGCTGCCCGATCTGGTGGACCTATACAACCACATCCCGGTAGGTTCCACCAACTGTACCCCGGCTTACCTAATGAGGGCGAGACCTGGTAAGTTACCTGTTGACCTGGAAATGGGAGTCCTGACACCCGAGGACACTTCACCAGAAGCAGACTGGGACACAGAGAGGCAGCAGCAGTACCGGAGAGTACAGGAGAGCGTGGAGCGAAGTCTCTGTCAGGCTAGGGAAAGACAAGAGAAAACTTACAACCAGTATGCTCCCGCTGTTCCCCTGGTACCCGGAGAGCAGGTCTTGAAGAGAAAAAGACGGCTCCACAAGTTGGACGACCAGTGGGAGAAGGACCCGTACACCGTACTGCCCTCAAGCCACGACAACCCAAAGGTCTGTACCATCAGTAAAGACGGAGGGGAAACCACAACCATTGTATCCCGGGATCACCTGAAGAAGCGTCCCGAACAGCTACGGAACCCTGAAGAGGAACAAGAAGACCCTCGACCCGTAGAGGAAAGGGAAGACATGGTTAGTACTGTGCTCGGAGACTTCCCTCGGTCTTGGACTCAAGTCAATGGCGCAGTTGTGGTACCCGTACTCACCTTCCTCCAACCAGCATCCCAAGCACCTACGGAGCAACAGGTAGAGCTGGAAGAGCAGCCGGTCCAGGAGGCAGAAGACTCCACACAAGCAGAACAGGAGGATCAACCCTCTGCTTATAGTGAGCCTGCCGTACCCCTAGTGAGCCAAAGAGCCGGTAGACAGCTGCCCAGTTTACCCTTGACAGCTCCTACACCCTGTAGTTCAGGGCTAGACAGTCAGCTCCGTAGGTCCACTAGGGCCACTAGAGGCCAGTTACCCGCACGTTGGAGGATTTGAAATGTATAAATTGTTTTATTTGTGGTTACCTGTTTTTCTTGTTGCTTGTGTATAATTTTGTGTTTCTAGTTATTTGTAGGAGTCTTTGGTGGATTTACCGGGAATCCTTTGTACATAGTTGGAGCGTAACCCAGGACGGACTAAAGACTGTTAGGGACTCGGGGCAGGACAGACCCCTACCTGGTTACGTCTCCCTGTTTTGGTGAAATGGACACCTTTGTTTTCTTCAAAACTGCACCCGGTTGCGGACACGCCGTAACCATCTTTATGTGTTTTTCTTATTGTATTATTATTGTTTATACCTTGTTATGTTTTTCTAAAAATATGTTTAGTCCCGGAGTACTAAATTTCACTAGGGGGAAATGTGACACCCCAGGGGTCTGGTTGCCACAGTGATAGAGATATTACGTCTGAGAGCAGGTGGGAGGTCTCTTGGTCAGGGATCCTATGCATGCCACACCTCCTGCCCAGTCCTGGGAGGGGAAGAACTTCCCCTATATAAACCTGGGGCTGAGGCAGGGTTAGTGAGTAGAGAAGAAGCAGAGAAAAGAAGCAAATATAGGAAGAAACAACAGGAGCTCTGTGGGAGCAGTGTTACAAGGAGTCAGGGGCTGGCAGCTGCAGAGCTCGCCCTGACTGAGAAGATTTCTTACCGGACCCGGAGTCCGAGGCTGTGGGGACTAACTCCTACCCAGCAGCAGAATCCGTCAGGCAGGGGATTCCAGGTCCTCTGGCCAAGAAACCTGAAGGCACGGTCACACGCATGGGACCAGCACCGCCATCGTGGAGCGGAAGCTACTAGAAGGCCCCGAGTCACCGGCCATACGGGTGAGCACCACACGGCACACTCAGGGACGTGGGCTACTTTTACCCGCCTCTAGCAAGGTAGCCAGAAGAGTACAGTTAGTTTGGGAGGCCTACAACTCCGCCTGGCCAGGGGAGATCCCATCTGCTCAAGGACTGACCAGGCCCCAATCGCTAGCCAGTACTCCGGGAGGGTCTATCTTTGTCACCAGTAAAGACCCTGAACTACACAGTACCGTCTCCGAGTGGTTCCTGCTACCCCCATCATCCACGTCGGCTGCCCTGAGGCCATACCCCGCCCGTTGGGGGTTATACTATCACGCTGCACAATTCTACACCGGCCTCAGCGGTCTGCCCTGCAGCGACAGCTCCATAGCTGCAAATCAACGGGTGGCGTAGTCGACACTCCAATAACATCTATCAAGACTGCCACACACTGAGTTGACTCCCTGGGCACGGACCGGGTCCCCGCCACTCGGAGACTACAACCCTCATCTGATCCGGTTCCGGGTAAGCCCCCGTGCGCGAGACGCTGCGCGACACAGCAGGCCCAGGGGCGCGTCACATGCACCCATGGGGATGACACCTCTGTGAGTGAGTTAGTTTCTGGGGTGATCCTTCCTGAGCGCCGCTGCAGGTGACATGCTCCCTTGGGGATGACACCTCTCTGAGTGAGTCAGCCTCTGGGGTGATCCTTACTGAGCACAGCTGCAGGTGACATGCAACCGTGGGAATGACACCTCTGTGGGTGAGTCAGCCTCTGGGGTGATCCGTACTGAGCACCGCTGCAGGTGACATACACCCATGGGATTACACCTCTGTGAGTGAGTCATCCTCTGAGGTGATCCTTACTGAGCACCGCTGCAGGTGACATGCACCCATGGGGATGACACCACTGTGAGTGAGTCAGCCTCTGGGGTGATCCTTACTGAGAACCGCTGCAGGTGACATGCACCCATGGGGATGACACCCCTGTGGGTGAGTCTGCCTCTGGGGTGATCCTTACTGAGAACCGCTGCAGGTGACATGCACCCATGGGGATGACACCCCTGTGAGTGAGTCAGCTTCTGGGGTGATCCTTAATGAGCATCACTGCAGGTGACATGCACCCATGGAGATGACAAATCTGTGAGTGAGTCACCCTCTGGGGTGATCCTTACTGAGCACCGTTGCAGATGACATGCACCCATGGGGATTTCACCCCTGTGGGTGAGTCAACCTCTGGGGTGATCCTTACTGAGCACTTCTGCAGGTGACATGCACCCATGAGGATGACACCCCTGTGAGTGAGTCAGCCTCTGAGGTGATCCTTACTGAGCACCGCTGCAGGTAACATGCATCCATGAAGATGGCACCCCTGTGAGAAAGTTTGCCTCTGGGGTGATCCTTACTGAGCATCGCTGCAGGTGAAATGCACCTATGGGGATGACACCCCTGTGAATGAGTCAGCCTCTGGGGTGATCCTTACTGAGCACCACTGCAGGTGACATGCACCCTTGGGGATGACACCCTTGTGGATGAGTCTGCCTCTGGGGTGATCCTTACTGAGCACCGCTGCAGGTGACATGCACCCATGGGGATCATACCCCTGTGAGTGAGTCAGCCTCTGGGGTGATCCTTACTGAGCATCGCTGCAGGTGACATGCACCCATGGGGATGACACCTCTGTGGGTGAGACAGCCTCTGGGGTGATCTTTACTGAGCACCGCTGCAGGAGACTTGCACCCATGGGGATCACACCCCTGTGGGTGAGTCAGCCTCTGGATTGATCCTTGCTGAGCACCGCTGCAGGTGACATGCACCCATGGGGATGACACCCCTGTGAGTGAGTCAGACTCTGGGGTGATCCTTACTGAGCACTGCCGCTGCGGGTGACATGCACCCGTGGGGATGACATGCCTGTGTGTGAGTCAGCCTCTGGGGTGATCCTTACTGAGCACCGCTGCAGGTGACATGCACCAATGGGGATGACACCCCTGTGAGTGAGTCAGCCTCTGGGGTGATCCTTACTGAGCACCGCTGCATGTGACATGCACCCGTGGGGATGACACCCCTGTGAGTGAGTCAGCCTCTGGGGTGATCCTTACTGAGCACTGCTGCAGGTGACATGCACCCTTGGGGATGACACTTCTCTGAGTGAGTCTGCCTCTGGGGTGATCCTTTCTGAGCACCGCTGCAGATGACATGCACCCGTTGGGATGACACCCCTGTGGGTGAGTCAGCCTCTGGGGTGATCCTTACTGAGCACCGCTGCAGGTGACATGCACCCATGGGGATGACACCTCTGTGAGTGAGTCTGCCTCTAGGGTGATCCTTACTGAGCACCGCTGCAGGTGACATGCACCCATGGGGATGACACCCCTGTGAGTGAGCCAGCTTCTGGGGTGATCCTTACTGAGCACCGCTGCAGGTGACATGCACCCATGGGGATGACACCTCTGTGAGTGAGTCAGTATCTGGGGTGATCCTTACTGAGCACCGCTGCAGGTGACATGCACCTATGGGGATGACACCTCTGTGAGTGAGTCTGCCTCTGGGGTGATCCTTACTGAGCACTGCTGCAGGTGACATGCACCCGTGGGGATGACACCCATGTGGGTGAGTCAGCCTCTGGGGTGATTCTTACTGAGCACGGCTCCAAGAGACATGCACCCATGGGGATGACACCCATGTGGATGAGTCAACCTCTGGATTGATCATTACTGAGCACCGCTGCAGGTGACAGGCGCCCATGGGGATGACACCCCTGTGAGTGAGTTAGCCTCTGGGGTGATCCTTACTGAGCACCGCTGCAGATGATATGCACCTATGGGGATGAAACCCCTGAGGGTGAGTCAGTCTCTGGGGTGATCTTTACTGAGCACCGCTGCAGGTGACATGCACCAATGAGGATGACACCCCTGTGAGTGAGTCAGCCTCTGGGGTGATCCTTACTGAGCACCTCTACAGCTGACATGAACCCGTGGGGATGACACCTCTGTGGGTGAGTCAGCCTCTGGGGTGATCCTTACTGAGCACTGCTGCAGGCGACTAGCACCTGTGGGAATGACACCCCTGTGGGTGAGTCAGCCTCTTCTGTGATCCTTACTGAGCACCGCTGTAGGTGACATGCAACCATGGGAATGACACCTCTGTGGGTGAGTCAGCCTCTGGGGTGATTCTTCCTGAGCACCGCTGCAGATGACAAGCACCCATGGGGATGACACCCCTGTGAGTGAGTCAGCCTCTGGGGTGATCCTTACTGAGCACCATTGCAGGTGACATGCACCCATGGGGATGACACCCCTGTGGGTGAGTTAGTTTCTGGGGTGATCCTTACTGAGCACCGCTGCAAGTGACATGCAACCATGGGAATGACACCCCTGTGGGTGAGTCACCCTCTGGGGTGATTCTTACTGAGCACCGCTGCAGGTGACATGCATCCATGAGGATGACACCCCTGTGAGTGAGTCAGCCTCTGGGGTGATCCTTACTGAGCACCGCTGCAGGTGACATGCATCCATGGGAATGACACCCCTGTGGGTGAGTCAGCCTCTGTGGTGATCCTTACTCAGCACCGCTGCAGGCGACAAGCACCTGTGGGAATGACACCCCTGTGTGTGAGTCAGCCTCTTCTGTGATCCTTACTGAGCACCATTGCAGGTGACAAGCACCCATGGGGATGACAACTCTGTGAGTGAGTCAGCCTCTGGGGTGATCCTTACTGAGCACCGCTGCAGGTGACATGCACCCATGGGGATGACACCACTGTGAGTGAGTCAGCCTCTGGGGTGATCCTTACTGAGCACCACTGCAGATTACATGCACCCGTGGGGATGACACCTCTGTGGGTGAGTCAGCCTCTGGGGTCTCTGGGGTGATCCTTACTGAGCACGACTGCAGGTGACATGCACCCATGGAGTTGACACCTCTGTGAGTGAGTCAGCCTCTGGGGTGATCCTTACTGAGCACCGCTGCAGGTGACATGCATCCATGAGGATGACACCCCTGTGAGTGAGTCAGCCTCTGGGGTGATCCTTACTGAGCACCGCTGCAGGTGACATGCATCCATGGGAATGACATCCCTGTGGGTGAGTCGGCCTCTTCTGTGATCCTTACTGAGCACCATTGCAGGTGACAAGCACCCATGGGGATGACAACTCTGTGAGTGAGTTAGTTTCTGGGGTGATCCTTACTGAGCACCGCTGCAGTTGATATGCAACCGTGGGAATGAAACCTCTGTGGGTGAGTCAGCCTCTGGGGTGATCCTTACTGAGCGCCGCTGCAGGTGACATGCACCCATGGGGATGACACCTCTGTGGGTGAGTCAGCCTCTGGGGTGATCCTTACTGAGCACCACTGCAGGTGACATGCAAGCGTGGGAATGACACCTCTGTGGGTGAGTCAGCCTCTGGGGTGATCCTTGCTGAGCACCGCTGCAGGTGACATGCACCCATGTGGATGACACCCCTGTGAGTGAGTCAGCCTCTGGGGTGATCCTTGCTGAGCACCGCTGCAGGTGACATGCAGCCATGGGGATGACACCCCTGTGGGTGAGACAGCTTCTGGGTTGATCCTTATAGAGCACCGCTGCATGTGACATGCACCCGTGGGGATGACACCCATGTGGGTGAGTCAGCCTCTGGGGTGAACCTTACTGAGCACCGCTGCAGGTGACATGCACCCATGGGGATGACACCTCTGTGAGTGAGTCAGCCTCTGGGTGATCCTTACTGGGCACCGCTGCAGGTGACATGACCCGTGGGGATGACTCCCTTGTGAGTGAGTCAGCCTCTGGGGTGATCCTTACTGAGCACCGCTGCAGGTGACATGCACCCATGGGGATGACAGCCCTGTCAGTGAGTTAGCCTCTGGGGTGATCCTTGCTGAGCACCGCTGCAGGTGACATGCACCCATGTGGATGACACCACTGTGAGTGAGTCAGCCTCTGGGGTGATCCTTACTGAGCACCGCTGCAGGTGACATGCAACCGTGGGGATGACACCCCTGTGGGTGAGACAGCTTCTGGGTTGATCCTTATAGAGCACCGCTGCAGGGGACATGCACCCGTGGGGATGACACCCATGTGGGTGAGTCAGCCTCTGGGGTGATCCTTACTGAGCATCGCTGAAGGTGACATGCACCCATGGGGATGACAAGCCTGTGGGTGAGACAGCCTCTGGGGTGATCCTTACTGAGCACCGCTGCATGTGACATGCACACATGGGGATGACACCCCTGTGACTGAGTCAGCCTCTGGTGTAATCCTTACTGAGCACTGCTGCAGGTGACATGCACCCATGGGGATGACACCTCTGTGAGTGAGTCAGCCTCTGGGGTGATCCTTACTGAGCTCCGCTGCAGGTGACATGCACCCATGGAGATGACACTTCTGTGAGTGAGTCAGCCTACGGGGTGATCCTTACTGAGCACCGCTGCAGGTGACATGCACCCATGGGGATGACA
Organism: Phyllobates terribilis; assembly: GCF_046119375.1. Taxonomy (NCBI): domain Eukaryota; kingdom Metazoa; phylum Chordata; class Amphibia; order Anura; family Dendrobatidae; genus Phyllobates; species Phyllobates terribilis. The sequence continues at coordinate 76,849 of NW_027363619.1, forward strand.
CCCCTGTGAGTGAGTCAGCCTCTGGGGTGATCCTTACTGAGCACAGCTGCAGGTGACATGCACCAATGAGGATGACACCCCTGTGAGTGAGTCAGCCTCTGGGGTGATCCTTACTGAGCACCTCTGCAGGTGACATACACTCTTGGGGATGACACCCCTGCGGGTGAGTCAGCATCTGGGGTGATCCTTTCTGAGTACTGCTGCAGGTGACATGCACCCATAAGGATGACACCCCTGTCAGTGAGTCTGCCTCTGTGGTGATCCATACTGAGCACCGCTGCAGCTGACATGAACCCGTGGGGATGACACCTCTGTGGGTGAGTCAGCCTCTGGGGTCTCTGGGGTGATCCTTACTGAGCACGACTGCAGGTGACATGCACCCATGGGGATGACACCCTTGTGGGTGAGTTAGTTTCTGGGGTGATCCTTACTGAGCATCGCTGCAGGTCACATGCACCCAGTCGATGAAACCCATGTGAGTGAGTCAGCCTCTGGGGTGATCCTTACTGAGCACCGCTGCAGGCGACAAGCACCCATGTGGATGACAACTCTGTGGGTGTGTCAGCCTCTGGGGTGATCCTTACTGAGCACCATTGTAGGTGACATGCACCCATGGGGAGGACACCCCTGTGGGTGAGTTAGTTTCTGGGGTGATTCTTACTGAGCACTGCTGAAGGTGACATGCACCCATGGGGATGACACCCCTGTGGGTGAGTTAGTTTCTGGGGTGATCCTTACTGAGCACCGCTGCAGGTGACATGCAACTGTGGGAATGACACCTCTGTGGGTGAGTCAGCCTCTGGGGTGATCCTTACTGAGCACCGCTGCAGGTGACATGCACCCATGGGGATGACACCTCTGTGGGTGAGTCAGCCTCTGGGGTGATCCTTACTGAGCACCGCTGCAGGCGACAAGCACCCATGTGGATGACAACTCTGTGAGTGAGTCAGCCTCTGGGGTGATCCTTTCTGAGCACCGCTGCAGATGACAAGCACCCATGGGGATGACACCCCTGTGGGTGTGTCAGCCTCTGGGGTGATCCTTACTGAGCACCATTGCAGGTGACATGCACCCATGGGGATGACACCCCTGTGGGTGAGTTAGTTTCTGGGGTGATCCTTACTGAGCACCGCTGCAGGTGACATGCACCAATGAGGATGACACCCCTGTGGGTGAGTCAGCCTCTGGGGTGATCCTTTCTGAGTACTGCTGCAGGTGACATGCACCCATGAGGATGACACCCCTGTCAGTGAGTCTGCCTCTGTGGTGATCCATACTGAGCACCGCTGCAGCTGACATGAACCCGTGGTGATGACACCTCTGTGGGTGAGTCAGCCTCTGGGGTGATCCTTACTGAGCACCGCTGCAGGTGACATGCAACCGTGGGAATGACACCTCGGTGGGTGAGTCAGCCTCTGGGGTGATCCTTACTGAGCACCGCTGCAGGTGACATGCACCCATGGGGATGACACCCCTGTGGGTGAGATAGCTTCTTGGGTGATCCTTAATGAGCACAGCTGCAGGTGACATGCAACCGTGGGAATGACACCCCTGTGGGTGAGTCAGCCTCTGGGGTGATCCTTACTGAGCACCGCTGCAGGTGACATGCACCCGTGGGGATGACACCCCTGTGGGTGAGTCAGCCTCTGGGGTGATTCTTACTGAGCACCGCTTCAGGTGACAAGCACCTGTGCGAATGACATCCCTGTGATTGAGTCAGCCTCTGGGGTGATCCTTACTGAGCACAGCTGCAGGTGACATGCACCCATGGGGTTGACACCTCTGTGAGTGAGTCAGCCTCTGGGGTGATCCTTACTGAGCACCGCTGCAGGTGACATGCACCCATGGGGTTGACACCTCTGTGGGTGAGTCAGACTCTGGGGTGATCCTTACTGAGCACCGCTGCAGGTGACATGCACCCATGGGGATGACACCCCTGTGAGTGAGTCAGCCTCTGGGGTGATCCTTACTGAGTAACGCTGCAGGTGACAAGCACCTGTGGGAATGACACCCCTGTGAGTGAGTCAGCCTCTGGGGTGATGCTTACTGAGTACCGCTGCAGGAGACATGACACCCCTATGGGTAAGTCAGCCTTGGGGTGATCCTTACTGTGCACCGCTGCAGGTGACATGCATCCATGGGGATGAAACGCCTGTGCGTGAATCAGCCTCTGGTGTGATCCTTACTGAGCACCGCTGCAGGTGACATGCAACCGTGGGAATGACACCTCTGTGGGTGAGTCAGCCTCTGGGGTGATCCTTACTGAGCACAGCTACAGGTGACATGCACCCATGTGGATGACACCTCTGTGAGTGAGTTAGCTTCTTGGGTGATCCTTACTGAGCACAGCTGCAGGTGACATGCAACCGTGGGAATGACACCTCTGTGGGTGAGTCAGCCTCTGGGGTGATCCTTACTGAGCACCGCTACAGGTGACATGCACCCGTGGGGATAACACCCCTGTGAGTGAGTCAGCCTCTGGTGTGATCCTTACTGAGCACCGCTGCAGATGACAAGCACCCATGGGGATGACACCCCTGTCGGTGAGTTAGTTTCTGGGGTGATCCTTACTGAGCACAGCTGCAGGTGACATGCAATCGTAGGGATGACACCCCTGTGAGTGAGACAGCCTCTGTGGTGATCCTTACTAAGCATCGCTGCTGGTGACATGCACCCATAGGGATGACACCCCTGTGAGTGAGTCAGCTTCTTGGGTGATCCTTACTGAGCACAGCTGCAGGTGACATGCAACCGTGGGAATGACACCTCTGTGGGTGAGTCAGCCTCTGGGGTGATCCTTACTGAGTACCGCTGCAGGTGACATGCACCCATGGGGATGACACCCCTGTGAGTGAGTCAGCTTCTGGGGTGATCCTTAATGAGCATCACTGCAGGTGACATGAACTCTTGGAGATGACAAATCTGTGAGTGAGTCATCCTCTGGGGTGATCCTTACTGAGCACCGCTGCAGGTCGCCTGCACCCGTGGGGATGACACCCCTGTGAGTGAGTCAGCCTCTGGGGTGATCCTTACTGAGCACCGCTGCAGGTGACATGCACCCATGGGGATTTCACCCCTGTGGGTGAGTCAACCTCTGGGGTGATCCTTACTGAGCACCGCTGCAGGTGACATGCACCCATGGGGATGACACCCCTGTGAGTGAATCAGCTTCTGGGGTGATCCTTAATGAACATCACTGCAGGTGACATGCACCCATGGGGATGACAAATCTGTGAGTGAGTCAGCTTCTGGGGTGATCCTTAATAAGCATCACTGCAGGTGACATGCACCCATGGGATGACACCTCTGTGAGTGAGTCAGCCTCTGGGGTGATCCTTACTGAGCACTGCTGCAGGTGACATGTACCCATGGGGATGACACCCCTGTGAGTGAGTCAGCTTCTGGGGTGATCCTTAATGAGCATCACTGCAGGTGACAGGAACTCTTGGAGATGACAAATCTGTGAGTGAGTCATCCTCTGGGGTGATCCTTACTGAGCACCGCTGCAGGTCGCCTGCACCCGTGGGGATGACACCCCTGTGAGTGAGTCAGCCTCTGGGGTGATCCTTACTGAGCACCGCTGCAGGTGACATGCACCCATGGGGATTTCACCCCTGTGGGTGATTCAACCTCTGGGGTGATCCTTACTGAGCACCGCTGCAGGTGACATGCACCCATGGGGATGACACCCCTGTGAGTGAATCAGCTTCTGGGGTGATCCTTAATGAACATCACTGCAGGTGACATGCACCCATGGGGATGACAAATCTGTGAGTGAGTCAGCTTCTGGGGTGATCCTTAATAAGCATCACTGCAGGTGACATGCACCCATGGGATGACACCTCTGTGAGTGAGTCAGCCTCTGGGGTGATCCTTACTGAGCACTGCTGCAGGTGACATGTACCCATGGGGATGACACCCCTGTGAGTGAGTCAGCTTCTGGGGTGATCCTTAATGAGCATCACTGCAGGTGACATGCACCCATGGAGATGACAAATCTGTGAGTGAGTCACCCTCTGGGGTGATCCTTACTGAGCACCGCTGCAGGTCGCATGCACCCATGGGAATGACACCCCTGTGGGTGAGTCAGCCTCTGGGGTGATCCTTACTGAGCACTGCTGCAGGTGACATGCACCCATGGGGATGACACCTCTGTGAGTGAGTCAGTCTCTGGGGTGATCCTTACTGAGCACTGCTGCAGGTGACATGCACCCGTGGGGATGACACCCCTGTGGGTGAGTCAGCCTCTGTGGTGATCCTTACTGAGCACCGCTGCAGGTGACATGCACCTGTGGGGATGACACCCCTGTGAGTGAGTCAGCCTCTGGGGTGATCCTTACTGAGCTTCGCTGCAGGTGACATGCACCCATGGGAATTTCACCCCTGTGGGTGAGTCAACCTCTGGGGTGATCCTTACTGAGCACCGCTGCAGGTGACTTGCACCCATGAGGACGACACCCCTATGGGTGAGTCTGCCTCTGGGGTGATCCTTACTGAGAACAGCTGCAGGTGACATGCACCCATGGGGATCACACCCCTGTGAGTGAGTCAGCCTCTGGGGTGATCCTTACTGAGCATCGCTGCAGGTGACATGCACCCATGAGGATGACACCCCTGTGAGTGACTTAGCCTCTGGGGTGATCTTTACTGAGCACCGCTGCAGGAGACATGCACCCATGGGGATCACACCCCTGTGAGTGAGTCAGCCTCTTAATTGATCCTTGCTGAGCACCGCTGCAGGTGACATGCACCCATGGGGATGACAACTCTGTGGGTGAGTCAGCCTCTGGGGTGATCCTTACTGAGCACCGCTGCAGCTGACATGCACCCGTGGGGATGACCCCTCTGTGAGTTAGTCAGCCTCTGGATTGATCCTTGCTGAGCACCGCTGCAAGTGACATGCACCCATGGGGATGACAACTCTGTGGGTGAGTCAGCCTCTGGGGTGATCCTTCCTGAGAACCGCTGCAGGTGACATGCACCCATGGGGATTTCACCCCTGTGGGTGAGTCGGCCTCTGGGGTGATCCTTACTGAGCACGGCTGCAGGTGACATGCACCCATGGGGATGACACCTCTCTGAGTGTGTCAGACTCTGGGCTGATCCTTACTGAGCACTGCCGCTGCGGGTGACATGCACCCGTGGGGATGACACGCCTGTGTGTGAGTCAGCCTCTGGGGTGATCCTTACTGAGCACCGCTGCAGGTGACATGCACCCGTGGGGATGACACCCCTGTGAGTGAGTCAGTGTCTGGGGTGATCCTTACTGAGCACTGCTGCAGGTGACATGCACCCTTGGGGATGACACCTGTTATGTTCTGCTATCAGAGCTAAGGAAAGAGAGGAGATCTGTCCCTACGATAGAACTCAACTTAATCCCTACGATGTAACAGGGAACCTGATCCTGCGATCAGACCTGCTAAAGTCCTAAGCTAGTCTGTACGGAGACCTATAGATGTGGGGGAGGAATCCCTACAAGTACTAAGGACTGGGAGGAATATGGGACACCTCCTAACAGAAATAGTAGCAGACAGACGAACAAACAAAATATATAGAACATAGAGGTCAGTAGACCAAGCAAACTAACAGAGCAAGACACAGAGCACAGGCTAGCTAGAAAGTAGATATACAATGAAGTCCAGCAAAGCCAGAAGGGCGGAGCAGGATTAAATAGGCCAACAAGGTCATGTGACCAGCAAAGGAAAAAAAAACTAAGAGCAAGGTTCTAACAGTACCCCCCCTTCTAAGAGGATCCTCCGGATCCCCTAGGACCAGGCTTATCAGGAAATCTCCTGTGAAACGCTCTGATAAGTCTGGACGCGGAAACATCATCCGACCTCACCCAAGAGTTATCCTCGGGACCGAAACCTTTCCAGGCCACAAGATACTGCAAACTACCTCTATACCGTCTAGAGTTAAGGATGCGAGAAATTTCATATTCCCCGTCCTCCACCACCGGAGGAACAGAGGCAGAGGCGTCACAATCCGATACAACAGCTTTTTTCAACAGAGAGACATGAAATACCGGATTAATTCTCCAGGAGGTAGGAACCTCCAACCTAACAGCAGATTGGTTGACAACCTGAAGCACCTTAAAAGGCCCTACAAACTTGGGACCCAATTTCTTTGAAGGAATCCTCAACCGCAGATTCCTAGAGGACAACCAAACCATGTCACCAACAGCGAACAAAACCTCCTGTCGTTTCCTATCAAAGTAGTCTTTAGATTTTCTGTTGGCCTCCTGAAGATTACCACGCACATCCGTCCAAACTCTCTCCAAATCACCGGAAAAATTCTCCTCCTCAGGCACGGCAGATCCCAACTTGGAGAACGACCCAAACGACGGATGTCTCCCAGAACAACAAAAAAAAGGCGAACAACCAGCAGAAGAAGATGTATGATTGTTCAGAGCAAATTCAGCAAGTGGCAGAAACTCAGACCACCCCTCTTGATTGTCTGCCACAAAACAACGCAAGAACTGCTCAACATCCTGGTTTTTCCTTTCTGTCTGGCCATTAGATTCAGGATGATATCCGGACGAGAACGACAAATGAACTCCCAACCTATCACAAAAGGCACGCCAAAAACGAGCCACGAACTGAGGACCCCTATCAGAAACAATGTCAGTAGGAACGCCATGAAGTCTGACAATTTCCTTGACAAAGGCCTTAGCGAGAGTTTTAGCGCAGGGCAGTTTGACGAAAGGAACCAAGTGACACATCTTGCTAAAACGGTCCACGACCACCCAGATGACAGTAAAACCCTCAGAGGGGGGAAGGTCAGTTATAAAGTCCATAGCCAAATGTGTCCAAGGAGCACTGGGAACCTCCAAAGGACAAAGCAACCCCGCAGCAGGAGTATGTGAGGACTTAGATCTAGCACATATAGTACATTGACGCACCCACTTAATGACTTCCTTCTGCCATCCAGGCCACCAAAAACTGCGACCCACCAGTCTCTTGGTCTCAGAGATTCCGGGATGACCTGCCAACCGAGATTCGTGACACTCAACAAACAAATCTCTCCTAAAGGTCCCAGGCACAAACAACCTCCCATGAGGAGTGTTAGAAGGGGCATTCTCCTGTGCTTTAAGAATCTCATTTTCCAAAACGGAGTCCAAAGCAGCTATCACAACACCTTCTTGTAAAATGTTCTCCTCTTTCTCAGCACCGACTATGGGAGAAAAACTGCGAGACAAGGCATCCGCCTTAACATTCTTAGTACCAGGGATGTAAGTAACGGAGAAATTAAACCGCGAGAAAAACAGTGCCCACCTAGCCTGACGGGCATTCAGGCGCTTGGCAGCATCAAGATATATCAGATTCTTATGATCCGTAAGAACCTGAACGGGAAATTCCGCACCTTCCAAGAAGTGGCGCCAGTGTTCAAATGCGAGTTTAATAGCCAATAATTCCCGATTACCAATATCGTAATTCAGTTCAGTCTCCGAAAATTTTTTTGAAAAAAAGGCACAGGGATGTAATCCATCCCCGTTATCCTGAGACAATACTGCGCCAACCCCCACAGAGGAAGCATCAACCTCAACCAAAAACGGCCTAGTAACATCAGGCTGCATAAGGATGGGAGCAGAGGTGAACCTCTCCTTGAGATACACAAAAGCTTCAATGGCCTCAGAAGACCACTGAACCGCATCAGCACCTTTCCTGGTGAGATCAGTCAGAGGTTTGACAATACTAGAAAAATTTTTTATGAATTTTCTATAGTAATTGGCGAAACCCAAAAACCTCTGTATCGATTTCAAACCAATAGGCCTAGGCCATTCCTGCACAGCCTGAACCTTAACCGGATCCATCTCAAAACCTTTGCTGGAGATAATGTAGCCCAAAAAACTAATTCTCTGTACAGCGAACTCACATTTCTCCAGCTTAGCAAAAAGCGAATTGTCCATTAATAACTGTAATACCTCACGCACGCTCCGCCAATGAGACTCCAGATCCGGCGAATAAATCAAAATGTCATCCAAATACACAACCACATTTTTACCGATCAAAGGTCTAAGGATGTCATTAATCAGATTCTGAAAAAATGCAGGAGCATTAGTAAGACCAAAAGGCATAACCAGATTCTCAAAATGACCCACAGGAGTGTTAAAAGCAGTCTTCCATTCGTCACCCTCCTTCATGCGCAACAGATTGTATGCCCCCTTAAGGTCAATTTTAGAGAACCACTTGGCCCCCATTAACTGGTTAAACAGATCAGGAATCAATGGCAGTGGGTAAGGATTGCGTACAGTAATTTTGTTAATCTCACGAAAATCCAGACAAGGACGTAAACCGCCGTCCTTTTTTTTTACAAAAAAAAATCCAACCGCCACAGGAGACTTAGAGGGCCTAATGTGACCGGCGGCCAAACTTGTCTGTATGTATTCCTCCAAAGCCTTCCTCTCAGGAATAGTAAGGTTAAATAAACGACTTTTAGGAAGAGTCGCTCCAGGGACAAATTCAATAGAACAATCATAGTCTCTATGGGGAGGCAAAACCTGCGATTCCTTCTCAGAAAAAACTCTCCAAAAATCCTGAATAGGAACAGGCAATTCTCCCCTATCCAAAGCTGCAATACGCCCATTACAACACTTGTCATAACATTTATGGCTCCAGGATTTAATTTCACTGGTAGACCAATCCAGTACAGGATTGTGAAATTTTAACCAGGGCAATCCCAATATTACTGGAGAAGGCAAGTTATTCAACACTACCAAATCCAATTTCTCATGGTGAACACCATTAATAGTGAGAGGAAATTCACAGACCTTGAGAGTAATATTCTTCAAAGGGGAACCATCCACAGAAACCACAGCAATGGGGGATGATAAAGGTTCAGGTTTTAAATTGAGTCTTTCCACGAATCCCCCATCAATTACATTCAGAGTAGACCCACAATCGACAAACACCCGAAATTCCATTAATTTTTCCTGAGCAATCGTGGAAGCAGCTAAAAATACACCCTTGGAATTTAAACAGGCAATACGGGCATGACTGACCATTTTTTTTTCTTTCTTTCTTCATACGAAGCTCACAGCCTTTAATCAAATGACCAGATTTTCCACAATAGAAACACAAGCCTTCAAAAAATCGACGGTCTTTTTCTTGAGAGCGAGGTGCCACCGATCCAATCTCCATCGGTTCACCACTGTTAGTACACACATTCTTATAACCAGAAACTGACATAGTAGAGGATTTGCTCTCATTAACCCTTGCACGCAGTCTTCTATCCACCCGTATAGCTAATTGCATAGCCTGTTGCAAATCTTCAGGTGTAGGATAAGCAATTAGCAGGTCTTTAACCCTTTCACTGAGCCCAGCAAGAAATAGACTTTTCAGAGCAGAATCGTTCCACCCTGTTTGAGTAGACCAACGACGGAAATGAGTACAATATTTTTCCACATTACCTGATCCTTGTTTTAAACGTCTCAACTCAGTCTCAGCTGATGCGACACGGTCAGGATCATCATATAATAGTCCCAAAGCAGAAAAAAAACTATCCACTGATCTGAAGCATGTATCACTAGGTTGCAAAGAAAAGGCCCACTCCTGAGGCTCTTTGCGCAAAAGTGACATTATGAACCCTACGCGCTGGGATTCATCCCCAGAGGACTTAGGTCTCAAACGAAAATACAATAAGCAAGCATTTTTGAATGAAAAAAATTCTCGGTGTTCACCAAAAAATAAATCCGGCAAACATACCTTAGGCTCCAAGAAATGTGCTCCAGGACAGTTACTCACGTGCTGACGGAGCTCGGCCACCTCCAGAGAGAGTCCCTGCAGGCGATGAGCCAAATCCTGAACCGACACCATGATGGAACAGAAAAATCTTTCCTTAGAGAATTTGCAGGCTGGACTTACTGTTATGTTCTGCTATCAGAGCTAAGGAAAGAGAGGAGATCTGTCCCTACGATAGAACTCAACTTAATCCCTACGATGTAACAGGGAACCTGATCCTGCGATCAGACCTGCTAAAGTCCTAAGCTAGTCTGTACGGAGACCTATAGATGTGGGGGAGGAATCCCTACAAGTACTAAGGACTGGGAGGAATATGGGACACCTCCTAACAGAAATAGTAGCAGACAGACGAACAAACAAAATATATAGAACATAGAGGTCAGTAGAAAGAGCAAACTAACAGAGCAAGACACAGAGCACAGGCTAGCTAGAAAGTAGATATACAATGAAGTCCAGCAAAGCCAGAAGGGCGGAGCAGGATTAAATAGGCCAACAAGGTCATGTGACCAGCAAAGGAAAAAAAAACTAAGAGCAAGGTTCTAACAACACCTCTCTGAGTGAGTCTGCCTCTGGGGTGATCCTTTCTGAGCACCGCTGCAGGTGACATGCACCCGTTGGGATGTCACCCCTGTGGGTGAGACAGCCTCTGGGGTGATCCTTACTGAGCAGCGCTGCAGGTGACATGCACCCGTGGGAATGACACCCCTGTGCGTGAGTCCAGTCTCTAGGGTGATCCTTACTGAGCAGCGCTGCAGGTGACATGCACCCGTGGGAATGACACCCCTATGAGTGAGTCAGCCTCTGGGTGATCCTTACTGAGCACCGCTGCAGGTGACATGCACCCGTGGGAATGACACCCCTGTGAGTGAGTCAGCCTCTGGGTTGATCCTTACTGAGCACCGCTGCAGGTGACATACACCCGTGGGGATGACACCCCTGTGGGTGAGACAGCCTCTGGGGTGATCCTTACTGAGCACCGCTGCAGGTGACGTGCACCTATGAGGATGACACCCCTGTGAGTGAGTCAGCCTCTCGGGTGATCTTTACTGAGCACCGCTGCAGGTGACATGCACCCGTGGGGATGACACCCCTGTGGGTGAGACAGCCTCTGGGGTGATCCTTACTGAGCACCGCTGCAGGTGACATGCACCTATGGGGATGACACCTCTGTGAGTGAGTCTGCCTCTGGGGTGATCCTTACTGAGCACCGCTGCAGGTGACATGCACCCGTTGGGATGACACCCCTGTGGGTGAGACAGCCTCTGGGGTGATCCTTACTGAGCACTGCTGCATGTGACACGCACGCGTGGGGATGACTCCCATGTGGGTGAGTCGGCCTCTGGGGTGATCCTTACTGAGCACCGCTGCAGGTGACATACAACCGTGGGGATGACACTCATGTGGGTGAGTCGGCCTCTGGGGTGATCCTTACTGAGCACCGCTGCAGGTGACATGCACCCATGGAGATGACACCCCTGTGGGTGAGTCAGCCTCTGGGGTGATCATTTCTGAGCACCGCTGCAGATGACAAGCACCCATGGGGATGACACCCCTGTGGGTGTGTCAGCCTCTGGGGTGATCCTTACTGAGCACTGCTGCAGATGACAAGCACCCATGGGGATGACACCCCTGTGGGTGAGTCAGTCTCTGGGGTGATCCTTACTGAGCACCGCTGCAGGTGACATGCACTCGTGGGGATGACACCCCTGTGCGTGAGTCAGCCTCTGGGGTGATCCTTTCTGAGTACCGCTGCAGGTGACATGCACCCATGTGGATGACAACTCTGTGAGTGAGTCAGCCTCTGGGGTGATCCTTTCTGAGCACCGCTGCAGATGACAAGCACCCATGGGGATGACACCCCTGTGGGTGTGTCAGCCTCTGGGGTGATCCTTGCTGAGCACTGCTGCAGGTGACATGCAATCATGGGAATGACACCCCTGTGGGTGAGTTAGTTTCTGGGGTGATCCTTACTGAGCACCGCTGCAAGTGACATGCAACCATGGGAATGACACCCCTGTGGGTGAGTCAGCCTCTGGGGTGATTATTACTGAGCATTGCTGCAGGTGACATGCACCCATGGGGTTGACACCTCTGTGAGTGAGTCAACTCTGGTGTGATCCTTACTGAGCACCGCTGCAGGTGACATGCACCCATGGGGATGACACCCCTGTGAGTTAATCAGACTCTGGGGTGATCCTTACTGAGCGCCGCTGCAGGTGACATGCATCCATTGGGATCACACCCCTGTGGGTGAGTCAGGCTCTGGGGTGATCCTTACTGAGCACCGCTGCAGTTGATATGCAACCGTGGGAATGAAACCTCTGTGGGTGAGTCAGCCTCTGGGGTGATCCTTATTGAGCGTCGCTGCAGGTGACATGCACCCATGGGGATGACACCTCTGTGGGTGAGTCAGCCTCTGGGGTGATCCTTACTGAGCACCAATGCAGGTGACATGCATGCCTGGGGATGACACCTCTGTGAGTGAGTCAGCCTCTGGGGTGATCCTTACTGAGCACTGCTGCAGGTGACATGCACCCATGGGGATGACACCCCTGTGAGTGAGTCAGCCTCTGGGGTGATCCTTACTGACCACCGCTGCAGGTGACATGCAACCGTGGGAATGACACCCCTGTGAGTGAGTCAGCCTCTGGGGTGATCCTTACTGAGCAAAGCTGCAGGTGACATGCACCCATGGAGATGACACCCCTGTGGGTGAGTCAGCCTCTGCTGTGATCCTTACTGAGCACCGCTGCAGGTGACATGCACCCATGGGGATGACACCTCTGTGAGTGAGTCAGCCTCTGGGTGATCCTTATTGATCAACGCTGCATGTGACATGCACTCGTGGGGATGACAGCCCTGTCAGTGAGTCAGCCTCTGGGGTGATCCTTGCTGAGCACCGCTGCAGGTGACATGCACCCATGTGGATGACACCCCTGTGAGTGAGTCAGCCTCTGGGGTGATCCTTACTGAGCACCGCTGCAGGTGACATGCACCTGTGGGGATGACACCCATGTGGGTGAGTCAGCCTCTGGGGTGATCCTTACTGAGCATCGCTGCAGGTGACATGCACCCATGGGGATGACACCCCTGTGGGTGAGTCAGCCTCTGGGGTGATCCTTACTGAGCACCGCTGCAGGTGACATGCACCCGTGGGGATGACACCACTGTGGGTGAGTCAGCCTCTGGGGTGATCCTTACTGACCACTGCTGCAGGTGACACGCACCTGTGTGGATGACACCCCTGTGAGTGAGTCAGCCTCTATGGTGATCCTTAATGAGCACTGCTGCATTTGACATGCAACCGTGGGGATGACACCCCTGTGGGTGAGTCGGCCTCTGAGGTGATCCTTACTGAGCACTACTGCAGGTGACACTCACCTGTGGGGATGACACCCCTGTGGGTGATCTTTACTGAGCATCGCTGCAGGTGACATGCACCCATGGGGATGACACCCATGTGGGTGAGTCAGCCTCTGTGGTGATCCTTACTGAGCATCGCTGAAGGTGACATGCACCCATGGGGATGACACCTCTGTGGGTGAGTCAGCCTCTGGGTTGATCCTTACTGAGCACCGCTGCAGGTGACATGCACCAATGAGGATGACACCCCTGTGAGTGAGTCAGCCTCTGGGGTGATCCTTACTGAGCACCGCTGCAGGTGACATACACTCGTGGGGATGACACCCCTGTGAGTGAGTCAGCCTCTGGGGTGATCCTTACTAAGCACCGCTGCAGGTGACATGAATCCGTGGGGATGACACCTCTGTGGGTGAGTTAGCCTCTGGGGTGATCCTTACTGAGCATCGCTGCCGGTGACATGCATCCGTGGGGATGACACCTCTGTGAGTGAGTCAGCCTCTGGGGTGATCCTTACTAAGCACTGCTGCAAGTGACATGCATCCGTGGGGATGACACCTCTGTGGGTGAGTTAGTCTCTGGGGTGATCCTTTCTGAGTACCGCTGCAGGTGACATGCACCCGTGGGGATGACACCCCTGTGCGTGAGTCAGTCTCTAGGGTGATCCTTACTGAGCACCGCTGCAGGTGACATGCACCCATGGGGATGACACCTCTGTGAGTGAGTCTGCCTCTAGGGTGATCCTTACTGAGCACCGCTGCAGGTGACATGCATCTATGAGGATGACACCCCTGTGAGTGAGTCAGCCTCTGGGGTGATCCTTACTGAGCACCGCTGCAGGTGACATGCACCCATGGGGATGACACCTCTGTGAGAGAGTCAGCGTCTGGGGTGATCCTTACTGAGCATCGCTGCAGTTGACATGCACCCGTGGGGATGACCACTCTGTGAGTGAGTCAGCCTCTGGGGTGATCCTTACTGAGCACCGCTGCAGGTGACATGCACCCATGGGGATGACCACTCTGTGAGTGAGTCAGCCTCTGGGGTGATCCTTACTGAGCACCGCTGCAGGTGACATGCACCCGTGGGGATGACCACTCTGTGAGTGAGTCAGCCTCTGGGGTAATCCTTACTGAGCATCGCTGCTGGTGACTTGCACCCATGGGGATGACACCCCTGTGAGTGAGTCAGCCTCTGGGGTGATCCTTACTAAGCACCGCTGCAGGTGACATGCATCCGTGGGGATGACACCTCTGTGGGTGAGTTAGCCTCTGGGGTGATCCTTACTGAGCATCGCTGCCGGTGACATGCACCCATGGGGATGACATCTCTGTGAGTGAGTCAGCCTCTGGGGTGATCCTTACTAAGCACTGCTGCAAGTGACATGCATCCGTGGGGATGACACCTCTGTGGGTGAGTTAGCCTCTGGGGTGATCCTTACTGAGCACCGCTGCAGGTGACATGCACCCATGGGGATGACACCTCTGTGGGTGAGTCAGCCTCTGGGGTGATCCTTACTGAGCACCACTGCAGGTGACATGCAAGCGTGGGAATGACACCTCTGTGGGTGAGTCAGCCTCTGGGGTGATCCTTACTGAGCACCACTGCAGGTGACATGCATGCGTGGGGATGACACCTCTGTGAGTGAGTCAGCCTCTGAGGTGATCCTTACTGAGCACTGCTGCAGGTGACATGCACCCATGGGGATGACACCCTTGTGAGTGAGTCAGCCTCTGGGGTGATCCTTACTGAGCACCGCTGCAGGTGACATGCAACCGTGGGAATGACACCCCTGTGAGTGAGTCAGCCTCTGTGGTGATCCTTACTGAGGAAAGCTGCAGGTGACATGCACCCATGGGGATGACACCTCTGTGAGTGAGTCAGCCTCTGGGTGATCCTTATTGATCAACGCTCCAGGTGACATGCACCCGTGGGGATGACTCCCCTGTGAGTGAGTCAGCCTCTGTGGTGATCCTTACTGAGCACCGCTGCAGGTGACATGCACCCATGAGGATTGCACCCCTGTGAGTGAGACAGCCTCTGTGGTGATCCATACTGAGCACCGCTGCAGGTGACATACACCCATGGGGATGACACCCTTGTGGGTGAGTTAGTTTCTGGGGTGATATTTACTGAGCATCGCTGCAGGTGACAAGCACCCATGGGGATGACACCTCTGTGGGTGAGTCAGCCTCTGGGGTGATCCTTACTCAGCACCGCTGCAGGCGACAAGCACCTGTGGGAATGACACCCCTGTGTGTGAGTCAGCCTCTTCTGTGATCCTTATTGAGCATCGCTGCAGGTGACATGCAACCATGGGGATGACACCCCTGTGAGTGAGTCAGCCTCTGGGGTGATCCTTACTGAGCACCGCTGCAGGTGACATGCACCCATGGGAATGACACCTCTGTGAGTGAGTCAGCCTCTGGGGTGATTCTTACTGAGCACCGCTGCAGATGACAAGCACCCATTGGGATGACACCCCTGTGAGTGAGTCAGCCTCTTGGTTGATCCTTGCTGAGCACCATTGCAGGTGACATGCACCCATGGGGATGACACCCCTGTGGGTGAGTTAGTTTCTGGGTTGATCCTTACTGAGCACCGCTGCAAGTGACATGCAACCATGGGAATGACACCCCTGTGGGTGAGTCACCCTCTGGGGTGATTCTTACTGAGCACCGCTGCAGGTGACAAGCACCCATGGGGATGACACCCCTGTGAGTGAGTCAGCCTCTGGGGTGATCCTTACTGAGCACTGCTGCAGGTGACATGCACCCATGGGGTTGACACCTCTGTGAAGTGAGTCAGACTCTTCTGTGATCCTTACTGAGCACCATTGCAGGTGACATGCACCCATGGGGATGACACCCCTGTGGGTGAGTTAGTTTCTGGGGTGATCCTTACTGAGCACCGCTGCAAGTGACATGCAACCATGGGAATGACACCCCTGTGGGTGAGTCACCCTCTGGGGTAATTCTTACTGAGCACCGCTGCAGGTGACATGCACCCGTGGGGATGACACCCATGTGGGTGAGTCAGCCTCTGGGGTGATCCTTACTGAGCACCGCTGCAGGTGACATGCACCCATGGGGATGACACCCCTGTGGGTGAGACAGCTTCTGGGTTGATCCTTATAGAGCACCGCTGCATGTGACATGCACCCGTGGGGATGACACCCATGTGGGTGAGTCAGCCTCTCGGGTGATCCTTACTGAGCATCGCTGCAGGTGACATGCACCCATGGGGATGACACCCCTGTGGGTGAGACAGCCTCTGGGGTGATCCTTTCTGAGCACCATTGCAGGTGACATGCACCCATGGGGATGACACCCCTGTGGGTGAGTTAGTTTCTGGGGTGATTCTTACTGAGCACTGCTGCAGGTGACATGCACCCATAGGGATGACACCCCTGTGGGTGTGTCAGCCTCTTGGGTGATCCTTACTGAGCACCATTGCAGGTGACATGCACCCATGGGGATGACACCCCTGTGGGTGAGTTAGTTTCTGGGGTGATCCTTACTGAGCACCGCTGCAGGTGACATGCAACCGTGGAAATGACACCCCTGTGAGTGAGGCAGCCTCTGAGGTGATCCTTACTGAGCACCGCTGCAGGTGACATGCACCCATGGGGATGACACCCCTGTGAGTGAGTCAGCCTCTGGTGTGATCCTTACTGAGCACCGCTGCAGGTGACAAGCACCCATGGGGATATGACACCCCTGTGAGTGAGTCAGCCTCTGGGGTGATCCTTACTGAGCACCTTTGCAAGTGACATGCACCCATGGGGATGACACCTCTGTGGGTGAGTCAGCCTCTGGGGTGATCCTTACTAAGCATCGCTGCAGGTGACATGTACCCATGGGGATGACACCTCTGTGGGTGAGTCAGCCTCTGGGGTGATCCTTACTGAGTACCGCTGCAGGTGATATGCACCCATGGGGATGACACCACTGTAAGTGAGTCAGCCTCTGAGGTGATCCTTACTAAGCACCGCTGCAGGTGACATGCACCCATGGGGATGACACCTGTGTGGGTGAGACAGCTTCTGGGTTGATCCTTATAGAGCACCGCTGCATGTGACATGCACCCGTGGGGATGACACCCATGTGGGTGAGTCAGCCTCTCGGGTGATCCTTACTGAGCATCGCTGCAGGTGACATGTACCCATGGGGATGACACCACTGTGAGTGAGTCAGCTTCTGGGGTGATCCTTAATGAGCATCACTGCAGTTGACATGTATCCATGGGGATGACAACTCTGTGAGTGAGTCAGCCTCTGAGGTGATCCTTACTGAGCACCGCTGCAGGTGACATGCACCCATGGGGATGACACCCCTGTGAGTGAGTCAGCTTCTGGGGTGATCCTTAATGAGCATCACTGCAGGTGACATGTACCCATGTGGATGACAAATCTGTGAGTGAGTCAGCTTCTGGGGTGATCCTTAATGAGCATCACTGCAGGTGACATGTACCCATGGGGATGAAAAATCTGTGAGAGAGTCAGCTTCTGGGGTGATCCTTAATGAGCATCACTGCAGGTGACATGCACCCATGGAGATGACAAATCTGTGAGTGAGTCACCCTCTGGGGTGATCCTTACTGAGCACTGCTGCAGGTGACATGCACCCATGGGGATGACACCTCTGTGGGTGAGTCAGCCTCTGTGGTGATGCTTACTGAGCACCGCTGCAGGTGACATGCACCCATGGGGATGACACCCCTGTGAGTGAGTCAGCCTCTGGGGTGATCCTTACTGAGCTTCGCTGCAGGTGACAAGCAGCCATGGGGATTTCACCCCTGTGGGTGAGTCAACCTCTGGGGTGATCCTTACTGAGCACTGCTGCAGGTGACATGCACCCATGAGGATAACACCCCTGTGAGTGAGTCAGCCTCCGGGGTGATCCTTACTGAGCACTGCTGCAGGTGACATGCACCCTTGGGGATGACACCCCTGTGGGTGAGTCTGCCTCTGGGGTGATCCTTACTGAGAACCGCTGCAGGTGACATGCACCCATGGGGATCACACCCCTGTGAGTGAGTCAGCCTCTGGGGTGATCCTTACTGAGCATCGCTGCAGGTGACATGCACCCATGGGGATGACACCCCTGTGAGTGAGTCAGCCTCTGGGGTGATCCTTACTGAGCACCGCTGCAGCTGACATGCACCCATGAGGATGACACCCCTGTGAGTGAGTCAGCCTCTGGGGTGATCCTTCCTGAGAGCCGCTGCAGGTGACATGCACCCATGGGGATGACACGCCTGTGTGTGAGTCAGCCTCTGGGGTGATCCTTACTGAGCACCGCTGCAGGTGACATGCTCCCGTGGGGATGATACCCCTGTGAGTGAGTCAGCCTCTGGGGTGATTCTTACTGAGCACTGCTGCAGGTGACATGCACCCTTGGGGATGACACCTCTCTGAGTGAGTCTGCCTCTGGGGTGATCCTTTCTGAGCACCACTACAGGTGACATGCACCCGTTGGGATGACACCCCTGTGGGTGAGACAGCCTCTGGGGTGATCCTTACTGAGCAGCGCTGCAGGTGACATGCACCCGTGGGAATGACACCCCTGTGAGTGAGTCAGCCTCTGGGGTGATCCTTACTGAGCACCGCTGCAGGTGACATGCACCTATGAGGATGACACCCCTGTGAGTGAGTCAGCCTCTGGGGTGATCCTTACTGAGCACCGCTGCAGGTGACATGCACCCGTTGGGATGACACCTCTGTGGGTGAGTCAGCCTCTGGGGTGATCCTTACTGAGCACCGCTGCATGTGACACGCACGCGTGGGGATGACACCCCTGTGGGTGAGTCAGCCTCTGGGGGTGATCCTTACTGAGCACCGCTGCAGGTGACATACAACCGTGGGGATGAAACCCATATGGGTGAGTCGGCCTCTGGGGTGATCCTTACTGAGCACAGCTGCAGCTGACATGCACCCATGGGGATGACACCTCTGTGAGTGAGTCAGCCTCTGGTGTGATCCTTACTGAGCACCGCTGCAGGTGACATGCAACCATGGGAATGACACCTCTGTGGGTCAGTCAGCCTCTGGCGTGATACTTACTGAGCACGGATGCAGGAGACATGCACCCATGGGGATGACACCTCTGTAGATGAGTCAGCCTCTGGATTGATCCTTACTGAGCACCGCTGCAGGTGACAGGCGCCCATGGGGATGACACACCTGTGGGTGAGTCAGCTTCTGGGGTTATCCTTATTGAGCACTGCTGCAGGTGACAGGTGCCCATGGGGATGACACCTCTGTGAGTGAGTTAGCCTCTGGGGTGATCCTTACTGAGCACCGCTGCAGTTGATATGCAACAGTGGGGATGACACCCCTGTGGGTGAGTCAGCCTCTGGGGTGATCCTTACTGAGCGCCACTGCAGGTGACATGCACCCATGGGGATGACACCTCTGTGGGTGAGTCAGCCTCTGGGGTGATCCTTACTGAGCACCACCACAGGTGACATGCAAGCGTGGGAATGACACCTCTGTGGGTGAGTCAGCCTCTGGGGTGATCCTTACTGAGCACCACTGCAGGTGACATGCATGCGTGGGGATGACACCTCTGTGAGTGAGTCAGCCTCTAGGGTGATCCTTACTGAGCGCCGCTGCAGGTGACATGCACCCATGGGGATGACACCTCTGTGGGTGAGTCAGCCTCTGGGGTGATCCTTACTGACCACCACTGCAGGTGACATGCAACCGTGGGAATGACACCCCTGTGAGTGAGTCAGCCTCTGGGTGATCCTTGTTGATCAACGCTGCATGTGACATGCAACCGTGGGAATGACACCCCTGTGGGTGAGTCAGCCTCTGGTGTGATTCTTACTGAGCACCGCTGCAGGTGACATGCACCCATGGGGATGACACCTCTGTGAGTGAGTCAGCCTCTGGGTGATCCTTATTGATCAACGCTGCATGTGACATGCACCCGTGGGGATGACACCTCTGTGGGTGAGTCAACCTCTGAGGTGAATCTTACTGAGCATCGCTGCAGGTGACATGCACCCATGGGGATGACACCCCTGTAGGTGAGTCAGCCTCTGGGGTGATCCTTCCTGAGAGCCGCTGCA
Source organism: Phyllobates terribilis (assembly GCF_046119375.1). Lineage (NCBI taxonomy): Eukaryota > Metazoa > Chordata > Amphibia > Anura > Dendrobatidae > Phyllobates > Phyllobates terribilis. The sequence goes on from NW_027363619.1 coordinate 97,026, forward strand.
GGTGACATGCACCCATGGGAATCACACCCCTGTGGGTGAGTCAGCCTCTGGGGTGATCCTTACTGAGCACCGCTGCAGGTGACAAGAACCTGTGGGTATGAAACCCCTGTGAGTGAGTCAGCCTCTGGGATGATCTTTACTGAGTATCGCTACTGGTGACATGCACTAGTGGGGATGACACCACTGTGAGTGAGTCAGCCTCTGGGGTGATCCTTACTGAGCACCGCTGCAGGTGACATGCACCCGTGGGGATGACACCCCTGTGAGTGAGTCAACCTCTGAGGTGAACCTTACTGAGCATCGCTGCAGGTGACATGCACCCATGGGGATGACACCCCTGTAGGTGAGTCAGCCTCTGGGGTGATCCTTACTGAGCACCGCCGCAGGTGACATGCACCAATGGGAATGACACCCCTGTGGGTGAGTCAGCCTCTGGGGTGATCCTTACTGAGCACCGCTGCAGTTGACTAGCACCTGTGGGTATGACACCTCTCTGAGTGAGTCAGCCTCTGGGGTGATCCTAACTGAGCACCGCTGCAGGTGACATGCACCCGTGGGGATGACACCCCTGTGAGTGAGTCAGCCTCTGAGGTGAACCTTACTGAGCATCGCTGCAGGTGACATGCACCCATGGGGATGACACCCCTGTAGGTGAGTCAGCCTCTGGGGTGATCCTTACTGAGCACCGCCGCAGGTGACATGCACCAATGGGAATGACACCCCTGTGAGTGAGTCAGCCTCTGGGGTGATTCTTACTATGCACCTCTGCAGGTGACATACACCCATGGGGATGATACCCCTGTGAGTGAGTCAGCCTCTGGGGTGATCCTTACTGAGCACCGCCGCAGGTGACATGCTCCAATGGGAATGACACCCCTGTGGGTGAGTCAGCCTCTGGGGTGATCCTTACTGAGCACCGCTGCAGGTGACAAGAACCTGTGGGTATGAAACCCCTGTGAGTGAGTCAGCCTCTGGGATGATCTTTACTGAGTATCGCTACTGGTGACATGCACTAGTGGGGATGACACCACTGTGAGTGAGTCAGCCTCTGGGGTGATCCTTACTGAGCACCGCTGCAGGTGACATGCACCCGTGGGGATGACACCCCTGTGAGTGAGTCAACCTCTGAGGTGAACCTTACTGAGCATCGCTGCAGGTGACATGCACCCATGGGGATGACACCCCTGTAGGTGAGTCAGCCTCTGGGGTGATCCTTACTGAGCACCGCCGCAGGTGACATGCACCAATGGGAATGACACCCCTGTGGGTGAGTCAGCCTCTGGGGTGATCCTTACTGAGCACCGCTGCAGGTGACTAGCACCTGTGGGTATGACACCTCTCTGAGTGAGTCAGCCTCTGGGGTGATCCTAACTGAGCACCGCTGCAGGTGACATGCACCCGTGGGGATGACACCCCTGTGAGTGAGTCAGCCTCTGAGGTGAACCTTACTGAGCATCGCTGCAGGTGACATGCACCCATGGGGATGACACCCCTGTAGGTGAGTCAGCCTCTGGGGTGATCCTTACTGAGCACCGCCGCAGGTGACATGCACCAATGGGAATGACACCCCTGTGAGTGAGTCAGCCTCTGGGGTGATTCTTACTATGCACCTCTGCAGGTGACATACACCCATGGGGATGATACCCCTGTGAGTGAGTCAGCCTCTGGGGTGATCCTTACTGAGCACCGCTGCAGGTGACATACACCCATGGGGATGACACCCCTGTGAGTGAGTCAGCCTCTGAGGTGATCCTTACTGAGCACTGCTGCAGGTGACATACACCCATGGGGATGACACCCCTATAGGTGAGTCAGCCTCTGAGGTGATTCTTACTGAGCACCGCTGCAGGTGACATGCACCCATGGGGATAACACCCTTGTGGTTGAGTCAGCCTCTGGGGTGATCTTTACTGAGCACCGCTGCAGGTGACATGCACCAGTGGGGATGACAACCCTGTGCGTGAGTCAGTCTCTAGGGTGATCCTTACTGAGCACCGCTGCAGGTGACATGCACCCATGGGGATGACACCCCTGTAAGTGATTCAGCCTCTGGGGTGACCCTTACTGAGCACCGCTGCAGGAGACATGCACCCATGAGGATAACACCCCTGTGAGTGAGTCAGCCTCTGGGGTGATCCTTACTGAGCACTGCTGCAGGTGACATGCACCCTTGGGGATGACACCCCTGTGGGTGAGTCTGCCTCTGGGGTGATCCTTACTGAGAACCGCTGCAGGTGGCATGCACCCATGGGGATCACACCCCTGTGAGTGAGTCAGCCTCTGGGGTGATCCTTACTGAGCACCGCTGCAGGTGGCATGCACCCATGGGGATCACACCCCTGTGAGTGAGTCAGCCTCTGGAGTGATCCTTACTGAGAACCGCTGCAGGTGACATGCACCCATGGGGATCACACCCCTGTGAGTGAGTCAGCCTCTGGGGTGATCCTTACTGAGCATCGCTGCAGGTGACATGCACCCATGGGGATGACAACTCTGTGGGTGAGTCAGCCTCTGGGGTGATCCTTACTGAACACCGCTGCAGCTGACATGCACCCGTGGGGATGACCCCTCTGTGAGTGAGTCAGCCTCTGGGGTGATCCTTACTGAGCACCGCTGCGGGTGACATGCACCCATGAGGATGACACCCCTGTGAGTGAGTCAGCATCTGGGGTGAACCTTCCTGAGCACCGCTGCAGGTGTCATGCACCTATGGGGATGACACCTCTCTGAGTGTGTCAGACTCTGGGGTGATCCTTACTGAGCACTGCCGCTGCGGGTGACATGCACCCGTGAGGATGACACCCCTGTGAGTGAGTCAGCCTCTGGGGTGATCCTTACTGAGCACTGCTGCAGGTGACATGCACCCTTGGGGATGACACCTCTCTGAGTGACTCTGCCTCTGGGGTGATCCTTTGTGAGCACCGCTGCAGGTGACATGCACCTGTTGGGATGACAACCCTGTGGGTGAGTCAGCC